>NC_084551.2:11725000-11790000 GCF_033978685.3 Nerophis lumbriciformis | reverse complement strand
ATTTATATGCATGTATATGTATATATATATATGTATATGTATTTATACATATATATATATATATATATATATATATATATAACATATGACAACACACAACTCAAGATATTTCAAGACTTATTTTGATATCACTTTGATGAATATTGCTAGCAACTTATTAGATGTTTTAAATTAATTTTACAAACCAAAATACTTCAATGATTTTTCATTTGATTTTGAGGCTATTCCGTCTAAAAGTAATGATCGTATACACAAGCAGTTCTTCAGTATGTAGTGTAGCCGCTACAAACTACAATATTCCTATAAATAAAAATAAAATACCTCGCTGAATCTGTCAAAGCTGAGCAGTGTTATCTTTTGGAAAAGCTTGATTTTTGATAAAGCTGTTGTATTAGAATGTCTTAGATTATGCAAGTGTTGTAATATTGTGGTCTGTTGCAGGAGAACACAGAACAACTTTTAACCCGTATAGCGATAATGCCATCACTGACCTGCAACGATGGCACTTGCAGTGAAAAACACAAAGTTGATGGGAACAACTTCGGTGGCATCGAACATTTTCATTGCCTGATTGAGAAATCTGTGGAATTAAAAGAAGCGTTAACGTTTATGGTTGATCACAATCATTCCACAGAAAAGTTATTTGCATCCATAGGGAAGGAAAGTGTCAAATACTGTTGTGATGCTGGAAAAACAAAGTATATTTCTGACAAGAATCAATATCACTGGAGATTGACGAATAGCTAAACATGCAACACCACACTCTAAGCTAGAGCTCTTGGACGGATCAATACAATTATCATTAGTAACAATACCAATTATGATATCAGTATATGGTCGATAATACAATGGTTAGATCGATATTTTAACCATCACAAAATAGTATTTTTTTGTTATTGTTATTGTTTACAAACTCAGGAAATAAGAACCAATAGTTTTTTTGCCTTTCTTCAGTTATGTTGCACTATTGACTTTATTATGAATGTATGTACAGCAATAAAAGGGAATAAGGACATAATATATATATTAATCAATGTTTTTATACAAACATCCTATGATTTTGTCGGGTTTAATTGTGATCAAAAATGTAATCATTATATGATTCTGAAAATTTTAACTATGAACATTGATATGACCAATCCTGCCCTGTAACTACTTGGTATTGAATTGATACCCAAATTGGTAGTATCGCCCAAAACTAATGTAAAGTATCCAAACAACCGAATAATGATGCTGATTGCATTACAACAGAAGTGTAGCTAGAACCATGTGACAACAGAATGTAAGCAGATTTTAACAGAAAATTAGCAAATTGATTAATAATAGTTTTGAGAAAATAATACACCAGAAATGATGCAATATGTTATCGCATACAGTAGCTAAATTATATTATAATTTATATTGTAATATATTGTGATATATGTCATTATTGCAAGAAGCCGCAATTTATATTACGATATAGATTTTAGGCCAGATTGCCCCTACTGACCCCAAAACACATTTTGAGTATTTAAAAGGGGCTGTTTCCAACATTTACACAGATGCCAAGAGGGCGCCAACTTTCCAATGTATTTTACACTGTATATCCCGCCCTCTTATGGCTACGTAATGACGTAACTACGTATATTCATAACACATGTACACCCATTAGCTTTAGGTGTTGTTGGCTAATTATAGCAATTTGGATAGCTAGTGTTAGCCATACTTGCCAACCTTGAGACCTCCGATTTCGGGAGGTGGGGGGGGGGGCGTGGTTAAGAGGGGGGGAGTATATTTACAGCTAGAATTCACCAAGTCAAGTATTTCATATATATATATATATATATATATATATATATATATATATATATATATATATATACATATATATATATATATATATATACATATGTATATATATATATATATATATATGTATATATATATATATATATATATATATATATATATATATATATATATATATATATATATATAAGAAATACTTGACTTTCAGTGAATTCTAGCTATAAATATATATTTATTTTATTATATATATATATATATATGAGGTGGCGACTTGTCCAGGGTGTACCCCGCCTTCCGCCCGATTGTAGCTGAGATAGGCTCCAGCACCCCCCGCGACCCCAAAGGGAATAAGCGGTAGAAAATGGATGGATGGATGGGATATATATATATATATATATATATATATATATATATATATATATATATATACATATACATGAGGTGGCGACTTGTCCAGGGTGTACCCCGCCTTCCGCCCGATTGTAGCTGAGATAGGCTCCAGCGCCCCCCGCGACCCCAAAAGGGAATAAGCGGTAGAAAATGGATGGATGGATATATATATATATATATATATATATATATATATATATATATATATATATATATATATATATATATATATATATATATATATATATAAATAGAAATACTTGAATTTCAGTGTTCATTTATTTACACATATACTTGTTGAGTTAAGGGTTGAATTGTCCATCCTTGTTCTATTCTCTGTCACTATTTTTCTAACCATGCTGAACACCCTCTCTGATGATGCATTGATGTGTGGCACGCACAAAAGTGCTTTCATCAAATGCACTAGATGGCAGTATTGTCCTGTTTAAGAGTGTCACAACGTTGCTGTTTACGGCAGACGAACTGCTTTACGGTAGACGAAAACGTGACTGCTGTTGTTGTGTGTTGTTACCGCGCTGGGAGGACGTTAACGAAACTGCCTAGCAATAAACCCACATAAGAAACCAAGAACTCGCCCTCGATCATTCTACAGTTATAACGTGATTGGGCATGTGATCCCTGCGCAGACTTGTACTTAGACTTAAACAAACTTTATTGATCCACAAGGGAAATTGTTCCACACAGTAGCTCAGTTACAAAGGATGGAAAGGATTATGCAGGTATAAAATAGACCAAAAATGTACCATCGTAGCAATATAAAATATACCATATATGTAATATTTACATATTATATATACAGTATATAATATATAATGATATATTATTATATGATATTATATTTGTATAGAATATATACAATATATAATAAATCCCAATTACCATGTACAATATTACAGTATATGTAACAGTTACTGACAAGACCGGGTGATTGACCGCCATGAACACCAATCGGTAAACAATTGTATTACATACATTTTGTAATTGTAAAAAATATAGACAATTGTCAAACAAATGTGTTCTGTTAATCTACCAATGGTAAAATAAGCTAGCCGTGGTGTTCTTGTTATATTTTTTGCTTTCAAAAATGTAACCGTGAGGAAGTCGAAACAGCACCTTTAACATGTGCATTATCAGATTTCGAGTTGGAACAACTGTGAGAGTTCCACCAACAGACTGTGTCGTATCCTACTTGTCCAATCAGGGAATAAAAAGTGCAAACAAGAGAAGCACAACTCACTTGATTTGGAAAGCACAGGACGCCACCATGATGACAAGCATGACGTAGAAGATGGGATAGATGAGTTGCAGGTGACCTTCACCTTTGAAGGACTCTGTGATCATTCCTGACACAGCTTTAACTGAGATGACAGTCAGAGAAGCTGCAAGGAGCACAGACATACTGTAACAACATGTCACTGAAATACTCATGTTTGTGTTAATATTTAGGGCCAGTAGAATCCACGTGGAAGGGAGGGGCTGCACTTTTGTAAAGTTTGAAGGTTGAAATTTGTAGGTTACAAAAACGACATGACACATGTTAGTATAAAATGTGAATGTTCAATAATGATGTCTAACCCTCTATCAAATTCCTCTGTCAAAAATACAAAATGGTTCGTGCCACCTGGTTAGCAACAAACCTAACTATGAACACTTTACTCAACACAGACGTCATAACCAATGTTCCCTCTAATTGTTCATGTGTGTGAGCAAACACAAAAACTCCCTGAGCATTCAGTGGAGCACATGTGAGCAACATCACACGTGGCAATACCAGCAGCACACCTGTCTCAAACCAATCAAATGACAGGAGTCATTTTCATTAGATTATTTTCTAATATTAGTGATTTGGCCCACTTGTAATGAAAATAAAATAAATCTTGTTTTTCATAAGCTATGGATTAGTGTTGTACAATATGTCTGGGTGGGGGTCCTGCTTTGGAAATCATTTGTACCCCTTTCAGAGATCACATTTAGTTCCCCTTAAACATCCTCATGTTGCACAATGAAATGTAAGCATAGGATGAAGTCTGCATTCCTGTAACTTTCTCTAGTAACAGCATTCCATGATTAATATCAATAAATTAACATTAATAATAAATGACAGTAGAAAAAGCACACGTATGACTGAGGAGTCATAGTGTAACTTTGTGTGGTGTTTGAGTTGTCCGACTTTTTGTGTGGCCATAAACGCACCAGTGGCTTAGTGGTATGCGTGTTGGTGACAGATGACAAGTTGGTTTTTGCTTGGTTTGTACGGCAGAAAATGACTAGTTTTTCGAGAGAGAAGTTTTTTACTCATGCTTTTGGTGTGGTTATGGCCGAATATAAGCAGGTTTGCTCAATAAAGTGATCGATATAATTCCTGGCCTCGAAGCATCTCGATAGACGTTACAATAATTGAACGGTGTTCAATTGAACGGTGTTGACGAACACCGTTAGGGCCGCTTGTTGTCACCGTCACTCAGAGTTGCATTGCAAAATTATACAGAATAAATTATATGTTCATTTTGTTTAGAATTCAGATGGGATTTGATTTGGTGCGCGGCATATATTTGCTGTGCGCAGAGGACGCTTGAGCAGTGCGCAATTGCGCAAGCGCGTACCTTCGAGGGAACGTTGGTCATAACGTCATCAAAGTTCACCTTTAAACATTTACAAACAGCACCAACATTTTGGAACGAGGATGAGGTGATAGAAGAAAGGTAAAAATATAATTAATCTATCCGTGGCAGCATAGGAGAAAGTAATGTGCAAGTTTCACTTTTGGATGAACCTTACAGACAGAGGCATCACTAGTTTTTAAAGACCGAGGAGACTAAACTCACAGGAGATGCACTTATAATAATGTCTATATATTTCCTTCATATTCACTGATGATAATCCTATTTTACACTCTGACGGAAAGGAAAACTTGACTTATTAATAATCATATTTAAGTGAATAATAACAGGTTCACACCGCTTCTGTTTTTCCACATTTTGTTATCTTACAGCCTTATTTCAAAATGGAATACATTAATTTTTGTCCTCAAAGTTCTACAGACAATACCTCATAATGACATTTAATTCTTCACATTTTTAAAAAATAAAACATTTTTTTTACAAAAAAGTGCCAGCAAATTCAATACAAAGTGGCCAGAATATGATTTTCAATAATCATATACAGTGCATCTTGAAAGAATTAACGGCGCTTCACATTTTCAAAATGTATTGAAAATAAAAAAACCAAAAAAATCACATGTACATAATTATTCACAGCCTTTGCTCAATACTTTGTTTTTGCACTTTTGGCAGCAATTACAGCCTCAAGTCTTTTTGAGTAAGATGCCACAAGCTTGGCACACCTATCTTTGGGCAGTTTGCCCATTCCTCTTTGCAGCACTGCTCAATCATGGTTGGTTTTCATCCTGTATGTCTCTATACATTGCTGCATTCATATTTCCCTCTATCCTGACTAGTCTCCAGCGCTTTCGATCCAACCTGATTTGACATTTGATATTTTTAGTTTGTTGGTTTCAATACATTTAGAAAAAGTGAAGCGCTGCACTGTATAGGATTATTTAAAATCATATTCTGGCCACTTTATATTGAATTTTCTGGCACTTTTTTGTAAAAAAAAACAACAACAAAGTACCTTTGTTCCGTTTTAAACAAATCCAAATTATTTAGGAGAGTTTATCTAGATATATTTATCAGATCTTTAAAAACCCAATTCAGGTTTTTACATGTGTTTTTAAAAGCTGGTTTGAACCAAATCAATGTAATAATTAGTTTTTAAGTGTGTGTAAACATACCAAGTGTGTGTGTATGGCATACTTGCCAACCTTGAGACCTCCGATTTCGGGAGGTGGGGGTGGGGGTGGGGCGAGGGCGTGGTTAAGAGGGGAGGAGTATATTTACAGCTAGAATTCACCAAGTCAAGTATTTCATATATATATATATATATATATATATATATATATATATATATATATATATATATATATATATATATAAGAAATACTTGACTTTCAGTGAATTCTAGCTATATATATATATATATATATATATATATATATATATATATATATATATATATATATATATATATATATATATATATATATATTAATAAGAGAAATACTTGAATTTCAGTGTTCATTTATTTACACATATACACACACATAACACTCATCTACTCATTGTTGAGTTAAGGGTTGAATTGTCCATCCTTGTTCTATTCTCTGTCACAATTTTTCTAACCATGCTGAACACCCTCTCTGATGATGCATTCTGCTTCGTCTCCTTGTTGTGTGCGCAGTTGTGCACTGCACTCTCTAAAAGCCCTAGATGTTATTGTCACATATGCATGTACAGTAGATGGCAGTATTGTCCTGTTTAAGAGTGTCACAACATTGCTGTTTACGGCAGACGAACTGCTTTACGGTAGACGAAAACGTGACTGCTGTTGTTGTGTGTTGTTACCGCGCTGGGAGGACGTTAATGAAACTGCCTAACAATAAACCCACATAAGAAACCAAGAACTCGCCCTCGATCATTCTACAGTTATAACGTCATTGGTAAGGCACGCTGTTTATATTGTGGGAAAGCGGACGTGAAAACAGGCTGTCGACGCGTTACTCAGGTCCGCATGGAGCTGGAGAGGGCGTGGCCTCCAGCTCCGCCTGAATTTCGGGAGAAAATTTGTCCCGGGAGGTTTTCGGGAGAGGCCCTGAATTTCGGGAGAATCCCGGAAAATCCGGGAGGGTTGGCAAGTATGGTGTATGGGGCAGCGATGTTGGGGGCCCTTTAGTAGTTTTGAGTATGGAGGCCCAAACTTTGGTGCTACGTCCCTGTTTATTTAGGGCTAATAAATATGACTCGTATGGATCATAATTCATAGTGATGGAGCTAGACATGATGGTAACCACGCAACAAAGCAACCCCATTACTCAAATAGTTTGAATCTATGACCCAGGTGCCCTCAATCAAGCAGCTTGCACTCGTCCATACCAAGCAGCGCCACCAGCAGCATGACGACGACAATGTGCTTCACGTTCTTCTTCTTGTACACAAAGAGCAGGATGCAAAAGAGGATGATTTCTATTGCCTGTTAGGAAAGAGGACTAGAGAGTTCATTTAGAAACAAAGTTTGTACATTTGCTCTCCGAGCTAATCTGTGTGACAAAGAGCAGCACACTTTAATTGCAATAAATCACCATGGCTGCATAAAAAAAAGAAATGAATGGATGTTAATGAGAAGAGCTAAGAACCGTCCTTGTCAGTCTGATAGCATTCAGCTGTTCAACAAGGCCGGAATACACAAGTAGGCTGGAGAGAAAGGGACAAGCTAACCTTTAAATGCTTGTTCAAAGTGTGCCAGTGCTTTTGTGAAATCTATAAAAATGTTGTTTATATTCACTGCCAGACTCCTCAACTCTAATTTCTGTTGCACAATTCTTGCGTCAGCAAAGGTAGAATATGTGCATCATAAAAGGTGAATTGTTGAATAATGTTGGTATCGCTAACCCGTGCACACACAGCACTGACAGGACAGATCAGACTGTCTTAGGAGATGTTTTGTCTCTCATCTGAGCAGGCTTCATCAGTTCATGCTCACAAACTTAAATAGAACAGCTGTAGTCTGAGAGCATGGTGCAGGATCCAAAGTATGTCACAACTTTTTCCACCAATGGTGCTGAAAAGTCAAAGCATGCATAAACACAGCACAGAGCACACCTGTTCCACTTTGTTATATTTAGTTCAGTGCTGGTTCATTATTTTATTTTTCTGAGTTCCTCTCGACCTGTGTTACTCTTCTGCCTGGTACCTAATTAAAGGACCTTCTGCCGGCACGTCACTTTCCTACTCTGCATCCTGGGATCAAACCAACAGCCGCGTTGCGCCATTGTCACACTCTTTAATTCCAATTCATCAGATACATTGCATTTAAATTCCATATTCAGAATTTTGCACAAGCCTGCAATATACATCTTAAAAAATAAATAGCTCAACACATCGGTATTACACAATATGACAGTTGTGGGCGATACTATAAATGTAGGTGTCTATTCGATATCAAGTAAATAAATGCAGGGCCAGTATTGCCGATACTGATGGAAATCTTTCAAGATCATTCAATGATTTTGACTTTAATTTGTTTATCATGATTATAAATTTCCGATTAAAAAACAGGACAAAGGTTTTGGGCAAAAAAGGCATTTCTGAACAAATTAACAATTAATAAATTGGGGCTGTCAAAGTTAACGCTTGGGAATAATCACAAAATGTTCTGCATTAATCATGTATAAACACAGATTAATCATGACATTTATTTTGATCACACATTTCCTTCCTTAACCACCCTGATTGTGTCACACCGCGGTGAGGGAAGTCTTGTCTTGGTTTTTTCTGTCTTGTGATTTACATGTTTTATTTTGAAAAGCAACTCCTCTTGTTTCAGATCACGGGTCCTTCCTCTTGTGTCACCAGTCTGACGTCATTCCTGACCCTTGATTGTTTCCACCTGTTTCCCATTACCCTCATGTTCTATATAAGCCCATGCCTCCCCTTGTTCTGTGCCAGATTGTCTCGAGCTTTCGTGCCTGTCTTTCGTTCCATGTTCATGCCTTGCCTTGTCCCACGTCTACGTCCTTGCTTCCAGAATATCCCACGCTGTAATTTTGAATGAACTTTTTCTCCTCCCTCAGAGCGACTTTTGTTATTCAACCTTTTTTCTACCGCAGTGGTGAGTTATAATTTTTCCCTAATGATTTTTCCTCAAAGTTTTTGAGTGATTTTTTGTTTACATTTATTAGAGTAGTAAGTTTTATAGTCTTTATTTTCTTCCTCCTGTTGGAGCGTTTTTTTGTTAAAGTTTTTTGACAACAGATACGGTGCTAATTATAATTGTCCTTATTTTTGTATTTCCTCCTTTTGGAGTGATTTTCGGTTTTTCCCTTTTGGAACATTTTGTCTATCTATTTTTGTAATTTCATAGTATTTGAATTTACTCGGCTCTGGAGGCTTAGAGTTTTTCAAAATAAAAGCTTTATTTGGAATCACATCTCTGCATCTGAGTCCCTTCCTTCGTCCAAGCCTGACAGATTGGACTTTAGATAGAACTGTTACCAAGTTTTGAGCACACAAATGACATGCATTCAAGTAAAACATTTTTTCCCCCTGTATGACAATACAATTGCATTGTGCCAAAATATTAGGCTATTTTTAAAAAGTTAATTTCAATTATGCAAACAATCATTTGATCATCTGCAACATATGTAAAGAAAAGTAAAAACTACTATTGACTTTCACTCAAATTCTTCAAATATCTCTTGTGTGCAAGGACCAATTCCTGACGTTTGTAAATAATGTAACAGCATATAAATATATAGCATTATCTAAACCAGTAGTCGCCAATCCATCGATTGCGATCGATCAGTCAGGGCCCTACCAGTCAGTCGATTGAAAAATAATACAACATTTCTTTATTAATATGACTCACATCCCGCCGCTCTCAACACCGCGGTCACATCCCCTGAGCGCGGCCACACACTACACCTGCTCGTCTTGCAAACGCCCGTTGCATGACGTGCACAAAAATCACTGAACTGCAACAATGTCTGTTGCAACGCATTGGCCATTATCCAGCATCAAACATCAACCATCTCTTCCCTCAAACACGATCATCATCGCTCTCCTGCGACGGGAAGCTAACAAGCCCAATAATAGAGTCCGTGAACATTGCTCCAAAGTACGGATTTTGTCTTGATTTATTGCATAGAAAAGTAAACATTGACATATGCAAAGGCAGTAATATATGATAAAACAAGAGGGCAGCTAAAGGACTTCCCCGTTTATCCAGTCTTTTATCACACAGGAAAAATACGCCAGGTGAACAGTTGATTCCACTACTTCCAGGGCTGACGTAAGACAACCATGTGACTCCCGTCCCTTATTGTATCCATAGGATGAACAAATATACTACAGTACTAAGATTATAGTGGAAATGAACAGTTAGCTTCCACAGTAGGGGTGCCCAAAGTGCGCCACACGGGCATCTGTGGCTTTTTTTGCCATTGGCCCTATAGGCACATTACAAAAAAAAAAAACACGCATAAACTGGGAAAACAGCAGGAAACACAATGAGAAGAAACTAAATGTTGACATCATCCAATAATAACACAAAGCTTTGTCTTTATAAAAAGAAAAAAACATGTAATATGTATAGTTGATGCAGGGGTCGATATGGCTTTGGTTTTTGGCCGAGATCAGGGATCTTGGGCTTGAAAGGGTTGGTGACCACTGATCTAAACAGTGTAACAATATGAACAACACAGCAAGAATACACACAGATGCTTCTGAAAATAGACATGGAAGAGAAACGAAAAATAACGATCTCATCACGCTGAAATTGATCCAACACTTCCTGTTTTGCGCTCTTATTTTGTTTTTACTTCCTGTTCAGTTTGTGTTGTCCTGCAGTAGCTTCACCCCCTGCTTCTGACTGCCATTATCATCACCTGCAGGTGATTAGCAATTATGTGTTTCACTTGCTGCTAAGTATCTCCTCACGGATTTAAAAGCCAGTGTCACTTCTTTATCGTGGTGGGATCATTGTTTGGAGCTACGAACGGAACGAGCACGGTTAGTGATATTCAGATCATTGCTTTGTATTTGGTTGCTATAAACTCTGCCTAAAAAAATATTTTTTCTTGCACCTTGTGCTTTGCTGTGCGTTTTCCCTGCTGCATTTTATGGTGGACTTTTTTTTCTTCATGCACAGTACTGATGGGTTGATGAGGCGTCATGAAGCGTTTCGACACATTGCAAAACTGTATTGATACTGTGTCGATACTGTGTCACTAAATACTGGCATCTGCTGGAAATTCAAAATCCCTACAGGCAACCTATGGACCGACTCAACTGACACTGATTTTATGACCTAGTATATACAATAATATAAACCAAGTCATTGTATTTCATTTAGGATTATTTCATATCTTCATTTAAATACAAATATATTTGTATCTTTTTTAGATACAGTCAATAAATAATGTCAACATGTATCATAACATGGAAATCTAAGAGAACATGTTGTGAATGAGGATACTTGTGGACTGGGATTTTTTTTTTATTTTTTTTTTTACACATTTCTATTTAAAAAAAAAACAGTTTTTCCAACGTATAAAATTTTAGACGATTTCTCTTCTTAGTTATTAATTCAATTCTCCGGCTGTAGAAGAGACCCGCTCACAGGGCACAGAGGAGGCGTCAGTGCGACACAGTTTGCGTATCAGTCACGTGACCGAAACAGCTCATGATCGGTCACGTGACTTTCTAAAAGCGGTACGCGCACCGACAGGGTTTTGCTCTATGAGGTCGACGCATGCGCCGATGCATCGGTGTTGCCGGACCCATCACTAATGCACAGTATTCCCTGTGCTTGTTTGGTGCATTTCCCGGCTGCAGCCTGTTTATGTTTGTATATATACATACTTGTCAACCTTGAGACCTCCGATTTCGGGAGGTGGGGGTCGGGGGGCGTGGTTAAGAGGGGAGGAGTATATTTACTGCTAGAATTCACCAAGTCAAGTATTTCATATATATATATATATATATATATATATATATATATATATATATATATATATATATATATATATAATATTTAGGGATCTTTAACAACTAGTCCTATTAAGAATCCTATATAAGAAATACTTGACTTTCAGTGAATTCTAGCTATATATATATATATATATATATATATGTATATATATATATATATATATATATATATATATATATATATATATATATATATATATATATATATATATATATATATATATAAATAAAAGAAATACTTGAATTTCAGTGTTCATTTATTTACACATATACACACACATAACACTCATCTACTCATTGTTGAGTTAAGGGTTGAATTGTCCATCCTTGTTCTATTCTCTGTCACTATTTTTCTAACCATGCTGCTGCTTCGTCTCTTTGTGTGCGCAGTTGTGCACTGCACTCTATAAAAGCCGTAGATGTTATTGTCACATATGCATGTACAGAAGATGGCAGTATTGTCCTGTTTAAGAGTGTCACAACATTGCTGTTTACGGCTGACAAAAACGTGACTGCTGTTGTTGTGTGTTGTTGCCGCCGCGCTGGGAGGACGTTAATGAAACTGCCTAACAATAAACCCACATAAGAAACCAATAATCATTCTACAGTTATAACCTGATTGGGCAGGCACGCTGTTTATATTGTGGGAAAGTGGACGTGAAAACAGGCTGTCGACACGTCACTCAGGTCCTCATGGAGCTGGAGGGGGCGTGGCCTCCAGCTCCGCCTGAATTTCGGGAGATTTTCGGGAGAAAATTTGTCCCGGGAGGTTTTCGGGAGAGGCGCTGAATTTCGGGAGTCTCCCGGAAAATCCGGGAGGGTTGGCAAGTATGATATATATATAATGTTTTGCATTTCATACTCTTCACCTGCACGCTGCCTGCTATCTCCTGCATTGCGGGGTCACTACTACCGCCTCAACTATTGTAACATATCGGATAACTGCACTTTGATGAACTCACAGACTAACTGGCACCAGTTTGCGAGCTTAAATGCTAACATGAAAACAAGAGGCATTAATGTCTTTCCCCATTAGGTAACAACATACACCAATCTGTAATAACATTACTGTCTGAGAAACTAAGTTGTTCAATTGTGCACATTGAACCTAAAACTGTACTCTCTTAGAACAGTGATTGTTCTTTACTCAGACCCATACAAGAGAGGTGTCTTTACGATGCGTTCAAGGACCGCTGAAGAGTGTAGGACCTGCCAGAAGTGGTAGATTTGATCTTAACGTGCTACAGTACACACCAATATTTAAATTAACAAAAACTTAGCCATTAAGAGATAAAATACTAAGAATTAAACCATATCAGTAAAGCATAAAAAGTACAAATCATGCAAAATGGTGGAATAATGAATGACAGGATTGACTGATAAAGATGTGAAACCTGGACCGACCTTACCTAAATTGGGGCCCTTAGCAGAGGTTTATTTTGAACTCTCCTTCACACTTTTACACCTGTCAGGTCAAATTTGAATAGGGTTACGTACAAGGTAGAGCAGGAAGTGCCAGCTGACTGCATAGAACTGGACCAGATGGGCTGTAATGTGAGTGGAAGTGTGGGGGGCAAACGTCACCAGGACGTAGGTTCCTGTTATTGCCAGAGTGCCACCTGAAGAGACAGAGACAAGCGATGAGATTAAACTAAACGGCATCATTACCTCATTTGTATCCAAATTTGCATCAACATTAAAACTGTTTTGCAAAGCACACCCCTGCACTAATGTTTCTGTTTCTGTGCAATTATGTTAACACATACAGCAACAAATGGAGATCAACGCTATACAGTGCATCTCAATCTTGCACTTTCAAGTAGTCTGCGTTAAAAAATCATAAATACTATTGCAAAATAAAATCCTGCATTTTTCCTTTTTTACCATTGGAGAACATACATGCACATGCCACAACAATGATGCTGTCTTCTGTTTCTGTCCTTCAGTCTTCTTCCCTTTTGTATTTGCAAAGTCAATTTGATCAGTCGGAACTTTACGAAGTTATTTCTTTGCCAGGAATCTGTCAGCAGTTTTTTATTATTTTGAGTGGTTGCTTACCAACGACGTCGGAGACGCGCACGGTCTCCTTGAGGAAAATCACAGATATGAAAGCGCTGGCTGGAAAGAAAACAAACATTCCTGTTATTTTAACAGCCACGATGCTGCACTTTGTCCGTGTCGTAGAAGAACTAAGCTCTATTTTTGTATTAAAACACTAAAACTGGAATGAAATCAATATTTTTCATATCTTCAGAGGTGACAGGTGCAAAAAAGCAGCATCTACCACTACTCTACCAGTGCATTGAATATAAACACCATTAAACACAATCACATGAAAAGTTGGGTTTGATAAGAAAGGATGATATAGTTTGCAATGTGATGAAATAAAAGCAATCTCACTCAGACACACACGTCCATACAGAGTGATAGATATGATACATTACATGCAAACACAATCTGGGAAATCTGTCAGACTGCTGAGATAGATGGTGCTCATTAGGACCTCACAACATCGCCAACATGATATTCAATGCAACATGTCTAATGAACTCATTCATCAATATCACTGTCAAAACAATAACATTGAGTTGAATCGTCTTTTTTTGTGTTGTTCCCCGGGGTATGCAGTAGACCGAGACTAACAAACAAACGTTACGGAGTGGGGGTGTGACCCGATTGATTGTGCTGCAGGACCACAGACACGTGTCAATAAAGGCGCACGATACACAAACTGCATTAGATTGAAGATGTGCCGATCGATCGACCACCAATCAGTAGCGGCATACTTTCGTGAAAAAGCACATAATCACCAAAGCGGATTAATGCTTTGTATTTCCTTTGCCACTGTATTTGTTTTTGGTCTTCCGGCTAATTATGTGTATCCATACATAGTGTGAAGCCGCTCCTGTAAGTTGATAAAAATCACTTAAATTGCCGCAAATATACTACATTTCTTAGTATCTTAAGTATTATTATCATTGGAAGACTAGAGGACAAGGTAAACATGTTGTTACAACAAGACGTCATGCTAATCGCTAAGCAAGTCAATAATATAAACACAAAAGTAATATGTGCTTAGTAAAGTTTAATAAGTGTAGATCAGGGGTGCTCATTACGTCGATCGCGAGCTACTGGTCGATCGTGGAGGGTGTGTCAGTCGATCACCAGCCAGGCATTAAAAAAATAGTCCTAAAAATGAGCGATCATAAATCTTCACTATGACGTCACTTTCGTCACTTGATTGACATTCACGGCACCCGAGGGTCTTCTGAGATGACGCTGGCTGCTGCCAGCTCATTAAAATTACCGACAGGAAGGCGAGAAACACTTTATTTCAACAGACTCTGGCGCCGTACCTGTCGTCAAAACTCCAAAGACCGACTGCACAGTTGCACAATAAAAGCTCTGCTTCATCCTGCCTGCGCTAACAAAATAAGAGTCTCAGAAAGCTGGCGTGCACAAGCTAGCAAGCTACGGAGTTTGCCGACAATGTATTTCTTGTAAAGTGTATACAAAGGAGTACGGATACAAAGGAGTACGGAAGCTGGATAAATAAGATGCCAAAAACCAACCACTTTCATGTGGTATTGGACAGAAAGGAGGACTTTTTTTCTCCTCCATTCGAAAATGCGGACGTTATCAGCACCACTGTCTGATTCCAATCAATGCAAGTCATCAGAATCAGGTAATACACCAACTTATATTCTTGTCTTCATGAAAGAAAGGAATCTATATGTGTTAAATATGCTTGTATTATCTTTAAACACCTTTAACTTGTTAACAATATTAACTATATGTGTTAAACATGCTTGCATTATCATTAAACATCTTTAACTTGTTAACAATATTAACTATATGTGTTAAACATGCTTGCATTATCTTTAAACACCTTTAACTTATTAACAATATTAACTATATGTGTTAAACATGCTTGTATTATCATTAAACACCTTTAACTTGTTAACAATATTAACTATATGTATTAAACATACTTGTATTTTCATTAAACACCTTTAATGTATTAACAATATTAACTATATGTGTTAAACATGCTTGTATTATCATTAAACACCTTTAACTTGTTAACAAAAACAAAAATTTCATAAATAAGTAAATATAAATTATATATATGAATGAGGTAGATCCCCACGACTTGATCAATTGAAAAGTAGCTCGCCTGCAGAAAAAGTGTGAGCCTAGTGTAGATGGAGGAGGCGTATTGCAGCAGAAAGTTAGCAGTTATTAACAGGAAATTAATAAGAGCCCAGTGAAGAGAAAATGGAATTGTTACGCTCTGTGTATGGGGGGTGGGGTACACACTTATTGATCCATAAATCAGTGGTGTTGATACTAAAGATAATATCAGTATCTGCTCAATACTAGAGTGGTTAGATTTGTATTTTTATTTCACAAAATGTTGTTTTTTTGTTAATGTTCCCAAACTCAGGGAATAATTCCTTCAACACAGGAAAAAAAATCAATGCTAAAATCCAAATGAAAGGTAGGTAGTAGGGGTGTAACGGTTTTGTAGATACCGTGGTCTTACGGTTTCAAAATCTTATCAATAATGCCGTGACGCGTGACCTATCAAAATAAAAACTTGGTGTGTAGTATTTTTTTCTGGCTTACTTTGGCGGGTCTGAAAATAAACTATACAGGTAAAAGCCAGTAAATTAGAATATTTGGAAAAACTTGATTTATTTCAGTAATTGCATTCAAAAGGTGTAACTTGTACATTATATTTATTCATTGCACACAGACTGATGCATTCAAATGTTTATTTCATTTAATTTTGATGATTTGAAGTGGCAACAAATGAAAATCCAAAATTCCGTGTGTCACAAAATTAGAATATTACTTAAGGCTAATACAAAAAAGGAATTTTTAGAAATGTTGGCCAACTGAAAAGTATGAAAATGAAAAATATGAGCATGTACAATACTCAATACTTGGTTGGAGCTCCTTTTGCCTCAATTACTGCGTTAATGCGGCGTGGCATGGAGTCGATGAGTTTCTGGCACTGCTCAGGTGTTATGAGAGCCCAGGTTGCTCTGATAGTGGCCTTCAACTCTTCTGTGTTTTTGGGTCTGGCATTCTGCATCTTCCTTTTCACAATACCCCACAGATTTTCTATGGGGCTAGGTCAGGGGAGTTGGCGGGCCAATTTAGAACAGAAATACCATGGTCCGTAAACCAGGCACGGGTAGATTTTGCGCTGTGTGCAGGCGCCAAGTCCTGTTGGAACTTGAAATCTCCATCTCCATAGAGCAGGTCAGCAGCAGGAAGCATGAAGTGCTCTAAAAGTTGCTGGTAGACGGCTGCGTTGACCCTGGATCTCAGGAAACAGAGTGGACCGACACCAGCAGATGACATGGCACCCCAAACCATCACTGATGGTGGAAACTTTACACTAGACTTCAGGCAACGTGGATCCTGTGCCTCTCCTGTCTTCCTCCAGACTCTGGGACCTCGATTTCCAAAGGAAATGCAAAATTTGCATGGTTGGGTGATGGTTTGGGGTGCCATGTCATCTGCTGGTGTCGGTCCACTCTGTTTCCTGTTCAACTCCCCTGACCTTAGCCCCATAGAAAATCTGTGGGGTATTGTGAAAAGGAAGATGCAGAATGCCAGACCCAAAAACGCAGAAGAGTTGAAGGCCACTATCAGAGCAACCTGGGCTCTCATAACACCTGAGCAGTGCCAGAAACTCATCGACTCCATGCCACGCCGCATTAACGCCGTAATTGAGGCAAAAGGAGCTCCAACCAAGTATTGAGTATTGTACATGCTCATATTTTTCATTTTCATACTTTTCAGTTGGCCAACATTTCTAAAAATCCCTTTTTTGTATTAGCCTTAAGTAATATTCTAATTTTGTGACACACGGAATTTTGGATTTTCATTTGTTGCCACTTCAAATCATCAAAATTAAATGAAATAAACATTTGAATGCATCAGTCTGTGTGCAATGAATAAATATAATGTACAAGTTACACCTTTTGAATGCAATTACTGAAATAAATCAAGTTTTTCAAAATATTCTAATTTACTGGCTTTTACCTGTATACTATGTCTCCCGGCTGGCCTGGGAACGCCTCGGGATCCCCCGGGAAGAGCTGGACGAAGTGGCTGGGGAGAGGAAAGTCTGGGCTTTCCTGCTTAGGCTGCTGCCCCCGCGACCCGACCTCGAATAAGCGGAAGAAGATGGATGGATGGATGGATGGATGAAAATAAACTTCATCTCCCAGAATCCTCTGTGCAGCGCGGGTCAGCAATGTGGGGGCGTGAAGTGTTTTCCACTTGGTAGATGGAGGAATTTAGTTTTTTTCTAAATTTGTTCATAACAAACCCTGGCAAAAACCTAACCACTGGGGCGTAAAGCGTGCAACATTCGTCTTGAGCGTTTCAAAGCAAAACACTCGGTCAAGGTGCTGAGGGAAAGCATCTGTTGCACATTGAACTACTTGATAGGCAACCATCACTCAAAAAAGATGAAGCGAGCGATTAGAAAAAATGTCCACTGTAGAGGACACTGCTTCTCAAAAAATACAAGCTGAGAAACAGTGGATATCCATCCATCCATTTTCTACCGCTTGTCCTCTCCGGGGTTGCGGGGGGCGCTGGAGCCAATCTCAGCTGCATTCGGGCGGAAGGCGGGGTACACCCTGGACAAGTCGCCACCTCATCACAGGGCCAACACAGATAGACAGACAACATTCACACTCACATTCACACACTAGGGCCAATTTAGTGTTGCCAATCAACTTATCCCCAGGTGCATATCTTTGGACTGGTAACAGTGGATATTCCCGCACAATTCTTTGCACTTAAAAATAATTGTTTGTGGTAGTAAATGTAATTAGAAGATTTTAACATTTTGTTAATTTTTTTGGACATATACCACAATAATATTGTACTGTGGCCTTAATGCTGTGATAATATCGTATCGTAAGATTTTGATATTGTTACATCCACAGTAGATTGTTTAGTTACTCTGTACTATTGGCATTGTTTTGCTCAGACAAACATATTTAATACAAGAGAATAAGGAACTAGTTTAGTTTGTATTGTGTTGATATTGTTAACCTGCAATAACACTCAACATAAATACATTGATATGAATACATGTGATTGGTTGATCTCACTCAAAGATGATCGGTATCGGAGTCGGCGATATCAAACCGTGATCGGAACATCCCTACATGAGACACAGATAAAACAAACTAAAGGAGAACAAACAGCCAGACGAATATAAGCCATGTACATTATAGTGGGACCTCAGTTGTGTATCGAAAAGGTCAGTTAAACGGAATCGTATGAAAACCGTAGGATACAATCAATACATGTAATCTGTTCCAGACACCAAAAAATATTTTTCATACAGAGAATAATTATACTTTTACATGGCAACAATGTCATATATATGATGAATGCAATGGATAGATATATTGAACACCAATCTTAACTTCATTGAGGACTTTAGTTGGTTAAGACAGTGTTGAGCATTTTCTTGAATTTATTAGTGTTTTGTCAAAATACTGGTACTTGCAACTTAATTTGGCCCCATGGTGGGTTATTTTGCAGTCATACTCAATAAAAAAGCACAGGGACTGATCCCGTTGTCTTTAATCGTATTAAAACTGACAGAGTTGATAAAAATCAAGAAATGTGCGATTCAAGAACATTCCACACTCCATATAATCACTTGCCATACCGCAATAGATGATATTTGTCTATTACCTGACCGCTTCTATGTTAGCTACCTCTCTTTGTTTATAATGTATATTTTCTGCTGGATCTACTACCTCTCTTTGTTTATAATGTATATTTTCTGCTGGATCTACTCTTTCTTTTATGCTGCCCTTTTTTGTGCTGCAGCTATTACATATACTGTAATATTGTACATGGTAATTGGGATTTGTTATGTATATATTATATTATAATATATATATATATATATATATATATATATATATCACTATATATTATAGTATATATTATATACTGTATATATAATATGTAAATATTACATGTATGTTATATTTTATATTGCTACTATGGTACATTTTTATCAATGAATCAATCAATCAATCAATGTTTATTTATATAGCCCTAAATCACAAGTGTCTCAAAGGGCTGCACAAGCCACAACGACATCCTCGGTACAGAGCCCACATAAGGGCAGGGGAGACCGAATGCAATGGATGTCGAGTGGGTCTGACATATTGTGAGAGTCCAGTCCATAGTGGATCCAACATAATAGTAAGAGTCTTACTTTATACCTTTTTTTGTTTTTGCCCTCGATTTGTGCCTTTGTGTGCACAATCCTTTCCATCCTCTGTAACTGAGCTACTGTGTGGAACAATTTCCCTTGTGGATCGTTAAAGTTTGTCGAAGCCTAAATATTTTTGGCGACAATTTTTGCCTGAAACCGAACCATACCAAAACCAGGGTGCATGACGACCGAGGTGCCACTGTACACGCAGAAAAGTATTAGCTTTCCTAGAGTCACTAATAACTCTGGTAACTATGTACACTACTGTATTCAACCAACAGCCATGTAGACTGTGTCATCTTCCTTGCTGGATCAAAGACATATGGCGCATGAACAAACATATCAATATGACACATGTGCACAGTGTCCAAAACACACATTGACTGTTACTGTACAGTAGCTCTTTAGCAGTTTTATAGCAATATGTCACCATAACAGGTGATGTTTGCCAGCACTGGAATTTGGTCCAAGCTACTGCAAACACACAGAAGATAGAAATAAAATAAGCAAAGATGGCTATTAAAGCCTGGCATGTGCACAATGCTGCAGGGACATACACTGACTAATTATTGGCGATTACAAAGACTCTTTAAGATGTCACTTTATAAATATTTCATACAGCGAGCATTAAAAACATACATTATTTACGCATTAAGGAATGTGTCTGTGCCTCTGGGAGCAGATGGGTTTTGCCAAGTCACCATAGCAACATCATATAAAGTGAGATTCACACAGCTTGACAACATGAGAAATGTGACAACATGAACCTCTGGGGTAAACAGTTCTGTCATACTTGCTGTGGGGAGGTGTGTGTGTTTGTGTGCAGCATCTAATTACTGTGTACCCTCCAGACAACCCCTCAAATATGTTACCTTCAACTGTTCCTCGGGGAAAACATACATAATTTTTAATCAATCAAGGTGTCATTTTGGTACAGAAGCGTTTGAAATAATGCTTGCTACTAAACAGTCCACAAGCATATGGACAATGTGTTTTTTTTAATCATTTTGTCTTTATATTATAATATAATAACGTGATTAAATTGAGTGAGCGGATGAATAAAGACGTTACACAAGCTGTGTAACGCAAATCAAGACAAGTCCGTGCCATACAAGTATGCCCTGCATGTACATTGTAATTCACATACATAATACACTGTCTGAGTTTTAGTACAAGGAAAAACACCCAGTCCCTGCTTTTTTCAAGTGTGGCTGCAAAACCCCCACAATAGAACCAAAAAGTTTTAGCTTAATAGTCCAATCAAAGTCTGTTTACAGAGTGTACCTGAACGCACCACACAGCTAGTGTACATAGCTGCCAACATTTGGTGTTTGCAAACCAGAAGATCTCCCGACAACCCTTACCCTCCCCCTCTTCAGTTTAGCTATAGGATCAAATGATTATAACCCCCACTAAGTATTAATATTATCGAGCAATAAAAAAACAATATGCACTTGTAATGCACCCATATCAATTTGATAATCATCTCATTGTGTATGGGAGTTTTAGAACACACTTTATATTTGCTTCATAAATACAACAACTTATGTTGTAATAAAAACTAACAAGACCAGGGGTGCCCACACTTTTTCAGCAGGCTTATCAAATGACCAAGTCGAGGTGATCCATATACTGTGTGTTCGTGTGTGTGCATGTACATTACATCTTTTACATCAATGTAGCAATATAATTAATCATATCCCAATCTATTTGACACTACATGTTTTCACATGAGTGTGGGGGATAGATTAATTAATTGGATGATATTGACTCACACGTCTGCAGTATTTAATAAATCTTTCAAGCCAGGGCGTCACTATTCAGCATACTATTGTACCTTATGGTTTTAACTTTTTTTTTTAATTGCAGCTATGCATTACAGGTTCACAGCGGCCCTCTTTGTACTCCTCTGCAATCTGGGTATGAATTTTAACGGTACCATTATTTGAAGTAGCTTTTTATATAACTGTCTCTAAATACTGCCCAACATCTTTAGCATTAACAATTCAGCATACTGTTTCAACTAATTTAGCTAGTGTAGCTTTTTAGAAAATCATAACACAACAAATTCATGATCTTGTGCTTCATGACGTTATTTTATCGGTCAAAGTAAGCCATTAGGAAGCCAGTCAGTGGGCGAGGCTAATCAAAATCTAGTCCAAACATTGCTTCTCTGGTCCAAGTGGAAGTGCTGGGTAAACAGTCAGGTGTTCTAATCCGCCCTCTGGCTTTGATGTCTGAGTGTGACAGATATAATTATTGCATGGACTGTAGAGACACATTTTAATGAAATAATTTAATACATAATTACATCAGAATGAATTAAAATTCATTATGTATTGTGCTCCTGACTTAATGTTGCTGACGCAATAATGTGGCTTCTACGCAACCAGATAATATATCTGTTGTAATGAACAAATATGGAATTTGCCCCCAAATTAGCCAAAAACCAACACAGCACCTCACACATCACAGGTACACGGTGCCAGTCATTGGTACTCCACACTCTCATAATTGCTGCATTTTTATTTATTTATTGCAATAAACAAAGAGAACATAGACTACCAAGTCAAATTCCTTGTGTTAAACATAATTGGTTAGTACAGCTGATTTTGTTTTTAAGTGTCCTGTTGCATTCTGGGATATCCGCTAAACAGAACTGAACTTCAATAAGAGGTTTATAATCTCAATGGGATTTTTTCCTGGTTAAACAAAGGTTAAATTAAAAAAGCTACTTATAATTTTTTTGTTAACATGGCCTTGTTTTCAAACTGCTTCTATAAAAACAGTTTATATAATTTACCAACATTAAATATGATTCATTAGGCAACACTCATTTTAACAATACTGCATATAATATGGGCAGCACGGTGAAAGAGGGGTTAGTGCATCTGCCTCACAATACGAAGGACCTGAGTAGTCTTGGGTTCAATCCCGGGCTCGGGATATTTCTGTGTGGAGTTTGCATGTTCTCTGCGTGACTGCGTGGGTTCCCTCCGGGTACTCCGGCTTCCTCCCACCTCCAAAGACATGCACCTGGGGATAGGTTGATTGGCAACACTAAATTGGCCCTAGTGTGTGAATGTGAGTGTGAATGTTGTCTGTCTATCTGTGTTGGCCCTGCGATGAGGTGGCGACTTGTCCAGGGTGTACCCCGCCTTCCACCCGATTGTAGCTGAGATAGGCTCCAGCGCCCCCTGCGACCCCAAAGGGAATAAGCGGTAGAAAATGGATGGATGGATGCATATAAAATATATACAGTGCATACGCAAAGTATTCACAGCGCTTCACTTTATCTACATTTTATGTTACAGCCTGATTCCAAAATGGAATAGATTCACTTTTGTCCTCAAAATTCTACCGAAAATGTGAAAAGGTTTTTTAAAACATTTTTGCAAATGTATTTAAAGTAAAAAACAAAAAACGTGTAGGATAATAAAAAAACTAAGCAATTTCAATAGGGCCTTTGCAGCCTTTTGCTGCTCGGGCCCAAAATACAAAGAGGCTCTATGGAGTATTTTTTGACGCTGATGTGTGCATAGTCTGGAAACCAAATATTGATGTTTTATGAGCACACAGAGAAACAAAACTAAACCGATTGTCAATTACTGCATAATAAAAACAAAGGCTCCATTATTGTCCGCTGCTTGCTCTGTCGTTCACAAGTTGCACACATTCTTTTTGTATGTTTTGCTGCTAAAAGGTTTTTGATGATTGTACACTTTCATTTATGAAGACATTGCTCTTGTTTAGAACATTGGAGAACTGAAGAAGACAAAGGATTATCATTACGTGTCAATGTAAACAAATAAGTGAGGAAACAGATGTGTTCTAAATGTTTGTATACAATGTTACCCAAAAGGCTTTCATCTGGCGAAAATGAGGAAAACAGGTCGAACTATGGGGAAGTTGCTGAGATTTGTTGAATTTGTATGAATTGCTGTAATCTCAACATCTTACCCTTTTCTTGTCTTTACTGTTAACTCCAACAATGTATTTTTAATGTGACCTTGAATGTAACAGGCCAGGTTTATTTCTCCAAGTGATTACTACTCAGTGGCCTAGTGGTTAGAGTGTCCGCCCTGAGATCGGTAGGTTGTGGGTTCAAACCCCGGCCGAGTCATACCAAAGACTATAAAAATGGGACCCATTACCTCCCTGCTTGGCACTCAGTATCAAGGGTTGGAATTGGGGGTTAAATCACCAAAAATGATTCCCGGGCGCGGCCACCGCTGCTGCCCACTGCTCCCCTCACCTCCCAGGGGGTGATCAAGGGTGATGGGTTAAATGCAGAGAATAATTTCGCCACACCTAGTGTGTGTGTGACAATCATTGGTACTTTAACTTTTAACTTTAAATGCCTTCTATATCAAGTCAAGGAGAAACAAGGTGAAACATTGCTCTCCCTCAACAATATTTTGCAGTGTGCTGTCATACCTAATTGTGATAAGTGGTCTCAGTGGATGGAACTTGGTAACAGAGTCTGGGACATAAGTGTCAAATTAAGCAGCTGTGTGACAAGACTCAATCCCATGTGTTCTACTTTAGATACTTCTGTGCATTCTGTTGTTTATTCTTTGGCAGTAATAATGTGCTAAGATGCTTTTTCCATAGTCAATTAACCTGCACATTATTCAAGCGATCAATGGGAAATTCTTAGAACAATAATGACAGTAAAATGGAAATGAGCACATTGTTGATTACGAATGTGGTTTTATTCTGATTTGATTTTTACTTACATTAATGCTATCAAAAAGTGCTTAATCTTTAATAAACTTCAATGGTGTTAGAGTGCCTTCTTCAAACCACTCATCCAGATGCAACACATGGCAGCAGAAAAACCGAAGGAAGTGTTTGGCTAATAGATATCATTAATAATCATGAGTCCCCAATCACCTCTTTTATTATGACTGATGGAGTTGTTTAATGTTTAACCTGTGATTCGAAAGTGTGCACTGAGCAGCTGCCAGTGAAAGCTAGAAGACAGGCTTTGTTTAAATGTGGTGTACGTACAGTACACACCGGACTGCAGGCCAGCCAATCACAGGGTATATACTTTAAATACAAACAACCACTCACACTCACATATACCTCTATGGACTATTTGTTTGTGGTCTATATAGGCAGCAGCGGTAATACATTTGTGGCAGTTATGGTAATGTCAAAAAGCCAGAAGAAGTCTAAAGCTGAAGTCATAGAGAAGTTTAAGTGCGAAAATTATGACCAAAGTGGTGAAGCTGTATTTTCATTTGCACTTTGATTTTATTGACAGTTTAGTTAATAAACATATTTTTTAATATTATTTTTTATAAATTTAGTTACAATGTATTTATTTTCTTTTTTTGAGTCCCTTCCTTTGCAATATATTTGATTAGTATTAATTTTTGTAATCAGCCTGACCTAAGCCTTGATAATAATTTTTGTGATTAACACATGGTATCATATCATTTGTAAGTAGGTCATATATAATTATTAAATATGATTAACGTCAAGAGTAAGATTACTAATTCAGCGTTAGTATTTGAATGGGCCTCGGGCCCCCCAGACAAGAATGTTAAAATATTATCTAAACGGTGGACATTTATCGTACAGCTTCCATACACGTTTAATGTATGTATGAGTGCGGTGAAGAAGGCCACGATTTACCTATGACAGCCACACAGCCCAGTGGGGCTATGAGGGATGCTGGTGCAAAGCCGTAGGCGGCGAAATTCCCCAGTTCACCTACACCCATGAGAAGAACCCCACCCCACCACACCACGGAGGTGTAGTAGGGTTTGGAGCCACGCTGACATTGACGGACGTGGGCATATTTCTGTTGGAAAAAGAGAGAGAGCACAAGTCTATTTGTCATTATACAAACCCTGTTTCCATATGAGTTGGGAAATTGTGTTAGATGTAAATATAAACGGAATACAATGATTTGCAAATCATTTTCATCCCATATTCAGTTGAATATGCTACAAAGACAACATATTTGATGTTCAAACTGATAAACTTTTTTTTTTTCAAATAATCATTAACTTTAGAATTTGATGCCAGCAACACGTGACAAAGAAGTTGGGAAAGGTGGCAATAAATACTGATAAAGTTGAGGAATGCTCATCAAACACTTATTTGGAACATCCCACAGGTGAACAGGCAAATTGGGAACAGGTGGGTGCCATGATTGGGTATAAAAGTAGATTCCATGAAATGCTCAGTCATTCACAAACAAGGATGGGGCGAGGGTCACCACTTTGTCAACAAATGCGTGAGCAAATTGTTGAACAGTTTAAGAAAAACCTTTTTCAACCAGCTATTGCAAGGAATTTAGGGATTTCACCATCTACGCTCCGTAATATCATCAAAGGGTTCAGAGAATCTGGAGAAATCACTGCACGTAAGCAGCTAAGCCCGTGACCTTCGATCCCTCAGGCTGTACTGCATCAACAAGCGACATCAGTGTGTAAAGGATATCACCACATGGGCTCAGGAACACTTCAGAAACCCACTGTCAGTAACTACAGTTGGTCGCTACATCTGTAAGTGCAAGTTAAAACTCAACAACACCCAGAAACGCCGTCGGCTTCGCTGGGCCTGAGCTCATCTAAGATGGACTGATACAAAGTGGAAAAGTGTTCTGTGGTCTGACGAGTCCACATTTCAAATTGTTTTTGGAAACTGAGGACGTCGTGTCCTCCGGACCACAGAGGAAAAGAACCATCCGGATTGTTATAGGCGCAAAGTTGAAAAGCCAGCATTTGTGATGGTATGGGGGTGTATTAGTGCCCAAGACATGGGTAACTTACACATCTGTGAAGGCGCCATTAATGCTGAAAGGTACATACAGGTTTTGGAGCAACATATGTTGCCATCCAAGCAACGTTACCATGGACGCCCCTGCTTATTTCAGCAAGACAATGCCAAGCCACGTGTTACATCAACGTGGCTTCATAGTAAAAGAGTGCGAGTACTAAACTGGCCTGCCTGTAGTCCAGACCTGTCTCCCATTGAAAATGTGTGGCGCATTATGAAGCCTAAAATACCACAACGGAGCCCCTCGGACTGTTGAACAACTTAAGCTGTACATCAAGCAAGAATGGGAAAGAATTCCACCTGAGAAGCTTAAAAAATGTGTCTCCTCAGTTCCCAAACGTTTACTGAGTGTTGTTAAAAGGAAAGGCCATGTAACACAGTGGTGAACATGCCCTACTTTGGCACGTGTTGCAGCCATGAAATTCTAAGTTTATTATTATTTGAAAAAAAACAAAAAACGTTTATGAGTTTGAACATCAAATATCTTGTCTTTGTAGTGCATTCAATTGAATATGGGTTAAAAAGGATTTGCAAATCATTGTATTCTGTTTATATTTACATCGAACACAATTTCCCAACTCATATGGAAACGGGGTTTGTATTAAAATCTTACTTGAAAAGAGAAGTGCGACTAAAACATACAAATACAAGCAGACTGGTGAAATATTATTTAATACATGAAGCTAGGTAAACGCTCTAAATATATATTTCGGTGTACCCCAAGGATTACTATTGGGACCAAAATAATTAAATTCCTATATAAACGACATTTGTGAAGTTACAAAAACTTAAACTTAGCACTATTTGCAGACGACACTGCGTTTGGTTCAGAAGACAACCCACAGAAGCTAATACAAATAGTAACAGAAGAAATGACCAAATTAAAGTACCAGTAGAGTGGGACAACAAGTTGACTTTAAATGCGTAATTGTGTTACATATCCGTCAAACCATATCCAATTGTATTTACAATCCGCAAAGTATCTGAAAATACAGTCTCAACATCCCAAAATGGCACAAATTCAGTTGGCCATTTTGAATATTCCGCTCGTAATATCTTCGGCCAACTCCGTCGATTCTACATCACTGTAGTAACACTTCTGCACTCTGACCATATTATCAGATTAGTCTTATTGGGAATACGCAAACATTGGAAAGAGACGTGCGGTTTATCATTCACAATCCTTGCGTAGGACAAGAACACATATGCATGGCTTTTTATATGCATTCCCCAACTACTTTGGCACGTGTTGCAGCCATGAAATTCTAAGTTAATTATTATTTAGAAAAAAACCCCAAAGTTTATGACTTTGAACATCAAATATCTTGTCTTTGTAGTGCATTCAATTGAATATGGGTTGAAAAGGATTTGCAAATAATTGTATTCTGTTTATATTTACTAACTAACACAATTTCCCAACTCATATGGAAACCGGGTTTGTAATTTGTTGTGTTACAAATTGAGCTCAGAAAGTGAACTAAAAATTTGTTAGGATTTGATTGCAATAAAATAGAAGATGGGTATGATTAAATAAGCTCTTCTTTCTCCCACTCTTTTTCGGACACGCTGTAATGACAAACTGGAAATATGTGATGTATCGTCAAGTAACTGTATACACTAGATGTTCAAAAATAAATCAACACCATAACTTTAACTGAAGAGTGTAAAATTTAAGTTAATTCAAGTTAAAGCCACTTCAAAATATGCAATAGGTGTCTGGATAAAAGTAGATGTGTCGTAGTATTAAACCAGCAAAGTGACAGAAAAGTTGCATCAAAATAGAAAATTATGCAAGTCTACTACTTAAACTAAAGTTCAATTATGATGTTAAAACTTCTAGTTATTAAAGTAGTCAATCATTTCTGCAGCTGGAATTTTTGCACAAATCTGGCCATGACGTGCATTAATTATGCATGTGCTGAATATTTGCAGTTGAATAGGATTCCGCTGTGTCCTACCTGTATGTTGAGTGAAATGCTAATAAGGACGTTCCCACAAATAGAGATGATGATTCCCAGGAGGTACGTCTGTGGAAACAAACATCAAACAGACCGGAGATCACTTGTCACACAACAGTAACTCCATCTACCCTCCAGATGTCATTTTTATGGCAGTCACATATCTGCTTTAAAAGCACCATTGTTGACTTTACAAGTGCGTCTTCTGTATTTCTCAGTTCCTACTTCTGATACATTTTTATGCAACAAAGAATATCATTAGTACAGATATGGAATACATATATAAAACAGTGGAATTATGTACCAAAATGTCTCACAACCTATACTGAACACTATCAAAAATAGGAGCATAGCAAATATGTTGGTCACTTACAACAGTTTTCCCCAAAACTTTATTAAGCCAAGGCACATCCATCCATCCATCCATTTTCTACCGCTTGTCCCTTTCGGGGTCGTGGGAGTGCTGGAGCCTAGCTCAGCTGCCAAAACATGCATCTGGGGATAGGTTGATTGAAAACACTAAATTGGCCCTAGTGTGTGAATGTGAGTGTGAATGTTGTCTATCTGTGTTGGCCCAAGGCACATATTTTACATTATTCCATTGTCCTGACCGTCACTATATGTCGCTGGCTTAGATAGATGAACAAATATACATTATACATAGGACACAAATAATATTTTTTAGACCAAAGCACTCAGAGTACAGACCTCAGCCATGTTATATCTCCCAATAGTAAAGAATTCTTAAAAAAAAAATCTTGAAACCAGACAGTGATCCGGACCATCGTCAAACTATAATCACTTGTTTCTTATCCTATTTGACATTTCTTGAAAGTTTCATCGAGTCCACGGATGACTTTTAGAGTCATGTTGTGAACTAACAAACAGACCAACAGACAAACAAACCCCAGAGAACAGTGTTGGGACTAACGCGTTACTAAGTAACGCGTTACTGTAACGCCGTTAGTTTCGGCGGTAACTAGTAATCTAACGCGTTATTTTTTTATATTCAATAACTCAGTTACCGTTACTACATGATGCGTTACTGCGTTATTTTACGTTACTTTTTATGTAGTATCGGCTAGAAACTGAGGATCTGAGTGTGTTTTATTCCAGCGAAGCAGAGACGTGCTTCTGATTCTTCCTCTGCGCTCTCTGTGTGTGCGTGTGACTGTGTGTCTGAGTGTGGGAAGGGGAGGGGAGGGGAGGGGAGGGGGGTGCGCAATACAACCGTTGGCCAACAAAAAAGTAACCACAGAACACTATACGCCTATACGGTATAGTGTTCTGTGGTTACTTTTTGGTTGGCCAAGCGGACGTGACGACAGGCTGTCCCCACTCAGATCCGCACAGACCGGGAGGGGGCGTGCCTTAAGTCCGGCTGGAAATCGGCAGACATTTGGAGAATGGTTGACACAGGGAGAGGCAGTGAAATACGGGAGGGTTGGCAAGTATGAGATATTCTCACTTCTTTTCTTTTGTCGAGCACAAAGAAAAGAACATTTTAGTTAAATGTAAGTTGTGTCTTGGATCAAAGATCCCGTCTACTGCCCAAAACAACAATTCAAATCTGCCTGGTTAGGCTCTGTGTATGTCACGTGTGCCTTCCTTAGGTGAAGCCAGCTTTACAGCTATGTTGTTGATTGATTGATTGATTGATTGAAACTTTTATTAGTAGATTGCACAGTACAGTACATATTCCGTACATCCATCCATCCATTTTCTACCGCTTATTCCCTTTGGGGTCGCGGGGGGCGCTGGAGCCTATCTCAGCTACAATCGGTAACACCCAAATAAGTTTTTTAACTTGTTTAAGTCGGGGTCCAGATACAGATATATACTATCAAATATATACTAACATCATAATACAGTCATCACACAAGATAATCATCAGGGTATATACATTGAATTATTTACATTATTTACAATCCGGGGTGTGAATGTTGTCTGTCTATCTGTGTTGGCCCTGCGATGAGGTGGCGACTTGTCCAGGGTGTACTCCGCCTTCCGCCCGATTGTAGCTGAGATAGGCTCCAGCGCCCCCCGCGACCCCAAAGGGAATAAGCGGTAGAAAATGGATGGATGGACAATCCGGGGTGTGGGATATGGAGGGGGGGGGGGGTTAGGTTTGGTTGGTATCAACACTTCAGTCATCAATTGCATCATCAGAGAAATGGACATTGAAACAGTGTAGGACTGACTTGGTAGGATATGTACAGCAAGTAGTGGACACAGAGAGAGAGATCAGAAAGTATAAGAAAAAGTGTCTACATTTGATTATTTACAATCCGAAGAGGTATTATGTGGAAGGGAGGGTGTTAGTTTAGGGTTGTAGTTGCCTGGAGATGTTCTTTTAGTGCGGTTTTGAAGGAGGATAGAGATGCCCTTTCTTTTACACCTGTTGGGAGTGCATTCCATATTGAAGTGGCATAGAAAGAGAATGAGTTAAGACCTTTATTAGTTCGGAATCTGGGTTTAACGTGGTTAGTGTTAGTGTTAGTGTTAGTGTTATTATGCTGTTTGTTACTTATGTATGTTATGTTGCAGCTATTTAAAATAGTTTTGTCAATTTGTTCTGGCCTGAAATAAATTGGCCCTTTGAAACATATCTTTGTCTTTGTGTGTTGTATGTAGAGCACATTGCTTAGCAGAGTTCAGTGATGCAAATGTATGTCAAGTTGATCAACAGATTGTATTATTCTCCAGTGCAATAACAGTACTAAAATGAAGGCTAAAAGGGCATTAATGGGAGCTTTAAAAAAAAAAAGTAGAAGAAGTAACTAAATAGTTACTTTTCACAGTAACGCATTACTTTTTGGTGTAAGTAACTGAGTTAGTAACTGAGTTACTTTTGAAATAAAGTAACTAGTAACTGTAACTAGTTACTGTTTTTCAGTAACTAACCCAACACTGCCAGAGAATACAAAAGTTGTTGTCAAACTGGGGAGGAAGGGCTCTAAGCTGTTTCCAAGGGGTCCAATGGGAGGCTCAATGTCCAATTGAAACATCAAAACCTCCTCATCTACAATCCTCAGTTCCTTCCAGGAATTTGCAATGTCGCGATCACACCAATTTACGCAAATTATGCACAGTCTTGTTACTTTGTCCAATGCCAGCAATTTTCCCATATATTTTAGCCAATCAATTAGCGTCATTTTTGCCAATGGAATTTGTCTCTGACCTGTGCTTAAGTATGCACGTCAACTATCTAATAAAAATGTATGTTTCTTTCTTGTGTAGACGAAGCAGGAACAGCGGCGTGTAGCACTATAATAATTCTTGATTTCTCAAACGGTGCAGCCAGAACCTACTTCCGGGTCCTGTCAACAGCGCTAAGCCTTCTGGGTAATGTAGTATATAAATATTTAGCAACACACCAATGTCCTCACTTCCCAGTTTACATGTATTATTATATTTATTTAACCTTTATTTATGCAGGATAAGGCAATTAAAACCAAATTTTCATTTGCAATGCCAAACTAGCAAAGAGGCAGCATTTACATAACCGACATGTTGAGGTGTGATGATAGTCTCTCATTTACCAAGAAAAACTACCACTATGGATGATTTTTAACAGTTCACGCATGTTAATTATGCATGTGCATAATTGTGTTGGAACATAAATTAATGTTTAGGAAACACTTTTCACCCGTAAAACTCACAAGGAGAATTTCTGCTTCTTGTTGACGGCAGAGCAGAAATCGGACAATAAGCAACCATTTGGTGGTGTTTCTGTCTGTAATTATGATTATTACTAATATTACTTTTATTTAATTAAAATGCAGTGGTGTGCCGTCAGGGCCAGCAAGGCCTTCTCTGCTGGCCTAACATAACCAGAAATCATGATCATAATTAAAGATACAAATAATTTTTAAATTTACTTTCCCTAAATATCTAAAATTATTCATATTCTTTTCATGTCATATTATGCACGTTCCAGTGCTGTTGTTTTTAGTTTTAGTTTGTATTCAATCAGAATTCAGTTAGCTTATGTTGCCATGCAGTACGAAATCTGCCAGACGCCTTCAGAATCAACAATGCTGGTGTCCGTGCACTGTAAGCGAACGGGGACATACGAGTTGTTGTCAGTAAGGCCTTCTAGATGGCCTCCCGTTGAACGTGACATTCACGCGTCCTGTGATTGGATACTCAACGGGTCCGTTAGCGGATGACTTTAAAAACACATAGAGTTGAGAGACAGTTGTGATAGCCAATCAGATCACAAGTTGTTGACAGTAGCTGTTCTGTTACAACTAAAAGTTCTAAACTCTTGTTGTTAAAGTGTGTCATGCTTGTCATTTAATTAACATTGTTACATGTGTATTTGACGCCATCATGTGGTCAGGGCAGTTAATATATCTTTGATAAGTGTGTACTTTGAATCAAACTTCATTGACCGGAAGTTCCATAAGCCAAACAGACAAATTTACAGTATATGTTTTAATTGCTGATGCGTTATAATTTATTTTTAAATGCGCCAGAAAATAACCCGTTTTGTATACTATTGATGTGATTCAATGAACAGTAGGGCGTAAATGTGTTCCTGAATAGTATTTCTCCAGCAATGATCATGTGGTGACATCAATTATGGTATTTTGAGAGGTAATCATTGAAGTCAAAGATCACTGAAGGCCTAGGTGGGAAACGCACGGCCCGCCACTGTTAAAACGGTACCGTTGACATGTACTTTTATTGCTCTCTAGTGTCTACTTTTAGGTCCGTACGATATAAAATGAGTAAAACATCTATACAGCATTTGTTTTCCATTTTTATTTGGAATCCTCTGCTTTTTGAGGTTTAGGTTAGAAGGAACACTCAAAACATTGTTAAAGAAATTATAAAAGTTGATTCAATGTCAATGAAAGAAGAAAGGCTCAAAGCATTGCAACTTTTGCAGCAACTTTCTGAAAAAGATGCCTTGAATTCAGACATTCATGACAGGCACTGACTAATGCACCTCCAGGGCTAATTACTGGACTCCTTGGTAACCGTTTGCTTATTCACGCAATGTACTTTCTCTCTCTTCACCATCTGTAACACGTTCACCTTGGCTTGGAGCTCCATGTGTGCACTGGCCTATAAAAACAAGGATAAAACCACACCAGAAGTAAACAGGATTATGACTTTGGTGCGTGAAAGTCTTTGTCTGGAAGTGGGAATATGTTTGATGATCTCAGTGGTATAACAGGATTTGAGAGGAGGACGCAGAAAGCAGATGGGCAGCTGGATAATGAGATTCCAAAAGGACTGATTTAAAATGAGGTAAACTGCGTGTGTGTGTGCGTGCGTGTTAGGAGCATTAAAAAACATTGAAATTAATAAAACTTACATCGAAGAATTAAGCATTCGATTCATTCACAAATCATTACGGTGTAACACAAAACTGCCATCAACGATGTATGGTAATATTACCATAAAACAACAGTGGAAAATGGTTTGCAATATGAGTAGTATAAACAGTTCTCATGCATCATAGCATGGATTGTTTAGTTGTGAACAGTGCATGTACATAAAAACCTACTCAACCCAATGGCTTTACATTAAAACCAATAATGTTTTTTTTTTTTACTAACTAGAGTATTAAAGAGGGTGGTAGGGCTGGGGGATGCAAGCCAATTGTTTCTTTACTGTGACTTTAACTCTTACAACAGTGAACATGAAAAGATAGAGAGATAGATCCTGTCAGAGGAAGTGCAAACAAAGGAGTCCAAGCAGGCCAACGATACTCTGGGTGTGCTGTTGATTTTTGGCTTACTTGGCAAATATTGCGGGTTTTATTCAACCATATAAATAATTTATCACAGAACTGCCAAAGATGTGTGTGCTAAACGATTGCTTATTTTCACCACCTTACTGATGCATACAAAAACAGTTAATAATAATGATGCAATCTAGTAGTTGTCTTGTTCAAAAGTAAATCAAAACATATGAAAAATAAATTTAACTGATGCAAATTTGAACAACTATTCATAATGTATTCATTGTTAAAAAATGCATTGACTCGAAAAATTTAATTTCTATAAGAAATATGATAAGTGGATTTTTTAATACCACTACTTACATTGATTCTGTATGATATTGAACTGTGGAAGTGAAACATGGGTTTAAAAATACACCGCAGCAGGTTTAAAGCAGCAGCGAACAAGAGTTATATATAGCTGTAGCAGCTATGCATGTTACAATATGAGATGGGTGTTGTTGGTCTGGACCTGGATCCCAGCATACAGATAGAGCAAGCAAAGTGCAGGAAAAAAAATCTACTTTAATTAGGTAAAACACAAAAGTAGATCAGCAGGGAAGTGCACAAAATAAGGAACAGAAAGCATAGGGAAAGCTTCGCAACGCATTGAGGTACAAAGCAGATTACAGGGCTGTAATAAGAAACATCCTGATTGGCAATCGGGGACAAGTCTGTACTGATTGCCAGTCAGGGAAACAGGTGAGTGTCAGGAAAAATTACAGAAACTAAGGATACTAATAATTAAGTACAAATTGAGATCATGACAAATACAGATTTTGTTAGACATAATGATAGATTGAATAAACATAGACGTTGTAAATAAATATAGCAAGTGTAAAACACTAACGTAACATCAAGAGCTTATAGAATAACAGCACTATACCATGGGATCAAATTATGCGCATTCCAGTTATTAACACAGCATAAAATATCAATCAATCAATCAATCAATCAATGTTTATTTATATAGCCCTAAATCACAAGTGTCTCAAAGGGCTGCACAAGCCACAACGGCATCCTCAGTACAGAGCCCACATAAGGGCAAGGAAAAACTCACCCCAGTGGGACGTCGATGTGAATGACTATGAGAAACCTTGGAGAGGACCGCATATGTGGGTAACCCCCCAACCCCCTCTAGGGGAGACCGAAAGCAATGGATGTCGAGTGGGTCTGACATAATATTGTGAAAGTCCAGTCCATAGTGGATCCAACATATCAGCGAAAGTCCAGCTCATAGTGGATCCAACATAATAGTGAGAGTCAAGTCCATAGTGGGGCCAGCAGGAAAAATGGATGACAGTTGATGACAACAACACTTGCATTTATTACCCTGAGTAACATTTTCTCAGCTGAGATAGGCTCCAGCACCCCCCGGCCCCCGTAATGGACAAGCGGTAGAAATGGATGGATGGCTGGATGGATCAATGAAGGTAATATTAGTCTTACATTAATAATACAATTAATAAATAATATATTTATTATCAATAATATTTTGATAATTTCATTATGTTAATTCCGACAGTAATAAATAGCACATAAAAATATCTAAAGAATGTCTAGGTGATTTTATAAATTGTTTGTTGTGAAAGTAATCAATGCATAATATTTGTGACAATTGTGAAACTGTGATCCGCTGCCGTGGTCTTTATGTACATAAATGTACTGTCGAGTGAGCAGGTGTTCCATGTTTATGGCTTTGTGGATTATTTACTGTCTTTCCATTTAGAAAATCCCCAGGACCTCCTATAGAAAAGATCTGCAAGACCCATTGAAAGTTTCTTCAAAGGGAACCTATAGGTGTTCTACATGCAAACAAACATTTCACACTTATTGGTACCTGTTTTTGTTTATTTGGGATCTGAATAGGTCCCAAAATTTGAAATCAAACCATGGGGACATTGCAGAGATATTTATATAAAAAAAAGGATTTCCTTCCTTCAAACTTACTCCAAACGAGCCATTTGGAATTTGCACAACCTGTGACATTTTACCTAGTCAGCGGATATATCCATGTATGGTAGAAATTTACATGAACTGCTTTGCGTGAGTCCGTCAAAAAGCTCCTTCTTTTTCTCTTTCCTCTTGTTGTGAGGCAGACTGGCTTGTACATGCACATGCATCTTCTACTTTTGCCATCTCTAATACAAATGAGCGTATGGTTCTAACTTATATCTGTCAGTACAGTCGCTATGGAAGCTCTAAAAACTAAAACATGGCTGGCGGGGAGAAGAAAATCAAAGTGGAGGCACATAAATAAGACCTCCCACAAGAGACAATCGGAAAGGGGCTCCAAAATGGTCTGTAAAACATAATCTATACAAAATTTTCACCAAAGAACCACCATTACATGTTATGTAGACCACAAGGAAGTGTTTTAAATGTAGAAAAAAATCATAATATGATCCCTTTAAACCAGAACAATACAATGCAGTCTAATAAAAATGATTAGTATAATAACAATAAACTTTGTTACGTATTTTAAACATAAGCACATAGTCCTGAACATGTATGTGTGGAAAAAAAATCATCACAGAGAATTGCAATCTCAATTTTAAACGGGAACATTGCAATTTACTTATTTTCCAGGACTGTGCAGCCCTAACACAGCATACTAATAGACTACTTATTTCACATTTGCATGAACGAGCCAGATCATCCACCGTTCTTTATTCTTTAAGTCATATGCCCTCTTGGCCCCATGAGCTAAGCCTTTACTAGAGATTTGCATATTAATTGATTAGTCATTTACAGGCAGACTGAGCGCAACGACACAAACACAATTCTTCATAGGTGTGGTCATGCAAATAATAAACTGCTACAAACCCTAAAAGTGCTTGACATATTTAACTGCATAATGGGCGTGCACGCTGCTGGAAGAATCCTCATCCATGGAAGGACACAGCATGGCTCATTGTGTTCACTCACAATGGAAATCTGTGCATGTCTGGGATGATGCCATCTCTGGATGAAGCCATATGCTTTCTGTTTGGAGGTGGTGGGCGCTGAAGCGGCGTGGCCAACACTAGTGTTGATGTGTAAACAATGATGAGCAAGAATCAACTTTCATGCAATATGTGATTCTGACACACTGTGTTGATTGATCAATCGAAATAAACTTACAATATTGTCAGAAATACCACGCAAAGCAATTGCAGTTTCAAAGGGGAACTGCACTTTTTTGGGGGAATGTTGCCTATCGTTCACAATCATTATGAGAAACATGACGACGGATGTTTAGTTTTTTTAATGCATTGTAAATATTACATAAAACGATCAAAAGTCTTTTTTCGATAGAGCCTATGGGAGCCGCAAACACCTCCAATTGAGGGTTTATATACATGATGTGAGTATATAAGTAATGAAGAAATGGGCACATTTATAATATAATTTATTATTTATGTATTTTTACCATTTTAAGCATACACGGCGCGTTAATGGTTACTTATTGGATTTTATAGACTGAATAGAGGAACGCCCATTGGCTCTATGTAAACAGACTTTTATTTACGTTTATTCAATATTCGGTATGCATTAAAAAAAAATCCGTCCTTCATCATGTCTTTTATAATGATTGTGAACGATATGTAAAATGCCAAAAGAAGTGCAGTCCCCCTCAATGCATATAATGTCGCCTCTCACTAGAAGGACAAATTGTCTGTTTTTGTTTTGCAAGCACTTTTTAGTGTTCAAGTGCAGGACACCCACCCAGACTTCAGTTCAGCTATTGATACTGTGCATGTGTATATCCTATAGTATATTCAATTCAGTTGGTAAAGAAACAATTAACAAAAAAACAATACAACTGTCTGACACTGTGGGAGCATATCCTGTACATCAGGGGTGCTCACACTTTTTCTGCAGGCGAGCTACTTTTCAATTGATCAAGTCGTGGGGATCTACCTCATTCATATATATAATTTATATTTACTTATTTATGAAATATATGTTTTTGTTAACAAGTTAAAGGTGTTTAATGATAATGCAAGCATGTTTAACACATATAGTTAATATTGTTAAAAAATTAAAGGTGTTTAATGATAATAAAAGAATGTTTAATACATATAGTCAATATTGTTAACAAGTTAAAGGTGTTTAAAGATAATGCAAGCATGTTTAACACATATAGTTAATATTGTTAACAAGTTAAAGGTGTTTAATGATAATACAAGCATGTTTAACACATAGTTAATATTGTTAATAAATTAAAGGTGTTTAATGATAATACAAGAATGTTTAATACATATAGTCAATATTGTTAACAAGTTAAAGGTGTTTAAAGATAATACAAGCATGTTTAACACATATAGTTAATATTGTTAACAACGTAAAGGTGGTTAAAGATAATACAAGCATGTTTAACACATAGTTAATATTGTTAATAAGTTAAAGGTGTTTAAAGATAATACAAGCATGTTTAACACATAGTTAATATTGTTAACAACTTAAAGGTGTTTAAAGATAATACAAGCATGTTTAACACATATAGTTAATATTGTTAACAAGTTAAAGGTGTTTAATGATAATACAAGCATGTGTAACACATATAGTTAATATTGTTAACAAGTTAAAGGTGTTTAAAGATAATACAAGCATGTTTAACACATATAGTTAATATTGTTAATAAGTTATAAAGGTGTTTAAAGATAATACAAGCATGTTTAACACATATAGATTCCTTTCTTTCATGAAGACAAGAATATAAGTTGGTGTATTACCTGATTCTGATGACTTGCATTGATTGTAATCAGTCAGTGGTGCGGATAACGTCCGCATTTTCGAATGGAGGAGAAAAAAAGTCCTCCTTTCTGTCCAATACCACATGAAAGTGGTTGGTTTTTGGCATCTTATTTGTCCAGTTTCCGTACTCCTTTGTATACACTTTACAAGAAATACATTGTCGGCAAACTCTGTAGCTTGCTAGCTTGTGCACGCCAGCTTTCTGAGACTCTTATTTTGTTAGTGCAACTGTGCAGTCGGTCTTTGGAGTTTTGACGACAGGTACGGCGCCAGAGTCTGTTGAAATAAAGTGTTTCTCGCCTTCCAGTCGGTAATTTTATTGAGCTGGCAGCAGCCAGCGTCATCTCAGAAGACCCTCGGGTGCCGTGAATGTCAATCAAGTGAGGAAAGTGACGTCATAGTGAAGATTTATGATTGCTCATTTTTAGGACTATTTTATTAATGCCTGGCTGGTGATCGACTGACACACCCTCCGCGATCAACCGGTAGCTCGCGATCGACGAAATGAGCACCCCTGCTGTACATATTCTTCATTAGGTCACCCCGTAGATATTTAAAAAAAAAATTTAAATATGATTTGAGTGGCTAGCTTTATAGTAACTTATGTCTGGTAAACCCACTCTTTAATTAATTTACATGGATGCATGTCATGCTGAACGGTAGACTCTGACCAAAAAACCTGAATATCGTATTATAATTAACACTTGAACAAATGATTGGTTTTGATGCAACCAGCTTCATAAATTCCCTCTTAATGATTTGAACTGAATTAGTAAATAATAAATATTAAATCCAATTCAATAATTATATCAAACCTACTTACAGTCTAACGGGATAATAGTTGTCAAATGAAATGATATCAAACCTACTTACAGTCTAACAGGATAATAGTTGTCAAATAAATTGAAACCAGGTGTTAATCACAGAGATTATTATCAAGGCTTAGGTCAGGCTAATTACAAAAATAAATACTAATCATATATACTGCAAAAGAAGGGACTCATAAAAACCAATGAAAAACAAATTAACATACAATTACAAAGTGCTAAATAAAAAAATTCTAACTCAATTAAAATTTGAAATTAATAATAAATAATACATATATATTAAACAAACTCAATACAATTTAAGTGCAAATAAAAATACAGCTTCACAACTTTAGTCATCATTTTTGCGCTTAAAAAAATTCTCTATGCCTTTAGCGCTATACTTTTTCTGTTTGTTTAATATTGTCATTACTGCCCCAAATGGGGAAAAAGTGTATTACAACTGAGTACCACTGCGGCCCATATGGACCACAGCTGATATTTTTTGGCGACCCTGTAGTGGGCAACAGTGGCGGCCCTATGTTTAAAAAACACTGATCTAATGTGCATTATTTCTTATGGGAAAAATGTATTCGGTATTTCTCTAAAAGCCTCAAGGTAGAAAAACTAAATAAAAGCTGTAGCGTAGCCAATGTTCCATATATATTTAGCCTAGGTGGAACGGAAGGCAATGTCTCATTAAAATATATAACTCTGGAATTTACTATGTCCTGCATGCTTAAGACTTTAATACTTCAAGTTCATAAAAAATTGAGTTGAATCATTAGTCACTTTGTTGGATTCGTGAAGAATGAAGAAACATATAGGTGTAGTTATTATCAGGTGCACCATAAGCCAAGTGATATGAGAGACAGAATGACATTGTTATGATGTTGGCTGGCATAGTGGGTGGATAGGAACATCGGGGGGCTGGGACCATTATCCAGCGGTTCAGGATGACTTCAGTGTTAATACAGTAGATCCATTCTAACACCCACCCATGGGTGATTACTCATGCCTCCCTCTGTTACTCTGTACTCTCTGCCACCCCGAAATGTCACAATAAGGGGAAAAGAACAGCATGAGGAGACTGTGAGCAAGAGTGGGAAGCCAGAAAACTGACAAAACAATCACATTCATGCTTTTATGGTTACATTACAGACTTTGAGCAAATAGTTAGAGCAATGATTCGCAACCACTGTTCCACAGCACATTAGAAAACATGAGGAAAATCATCCAAATTCACCTAATTGGTCAAAAAACTATTATTCATTCACGACAAATCTATGTTGACCCATATGTCGCAGTAACGTATAGTGACAGAAAAAAACAATTACCGTATTTTTCGGAGTATAAGTCGCACCGGAGTATAAGTCGCACCTGCCAAAAATGCATAATAAAGAAGGAAAAAAACATATAAAAGTCGCACTGGAGCCCGGCCAAACAATGAAAAAAACTGCGACTTATAGTCCGAAAAATACGGTACATGCTTTTTCACGAGATAGCAAAAAGTACATAAGTAACCTAATCATAATTTCAATACATTTACTAAACACTACACCAGACGTCTTCAACAGAGGGTCTGTGACCCCTATTCCAGCGATTCTCAAACTTTTTTTTACTAAGTACCACCTCAGAAAACACTTGGCTCTCTGAGTACCACCATAATCTCATCATTGCCTGCGAGAGGCAATGATGAGAGATATAGCAGATTAGTCTCGCTTAACAAGTGGCTGGCTAGCTTCTGTAGACAACAGGGACTAACGTTTATTGATAATTGGCCCTCTTTCTGGGGCAAACCAGGCTTGCTGATGAGGGACGGCCTTCACCCTAACCAGGAAGGCGCCATCATCCTGTCTAAGAATATAGACTACTGTTTAAGTCACATTTGACTAACTACACTAGAGCAAGCCCGGTCACAGGCAATTACAGAGCCTGCTAGTCCGGGTGAGGAGTCAGTTAAGCTAGAACTAGCCAGCGCCAGGCTGGATAATTCCTGTACGCATAGCAATTTTCTTAGAATAACACACAACTCACATAATGTGTTTTCTGTTGTGAATGTGTCCGGGGTAGATATGCATTCTACTGAGGTGGCAAATCATGATGCGTTCAGTCGATCGCAGCATCAAGCAAACAATCTGAAAATTCCCGTCGTATCAATTCCTAGATATGGTCGAAACTATTTAAAGTGCACTACGTATAATAAACGCAACATTATTAATATTTCTACTACGGATAATTTAAACAAAAACTCGTCAAAACAGCCCAATACTTATAATATGGGCTTTTTAAACATAAGATCATTGTCTCCCAAAACGTTATTAGTTAATGAGGTCATTAGAGACAACAATCTTAACGTCATTGGTCTTAGCGAAACCTGGCTCAAACCAGACGAATTTTTTGCGCTAAATGAGGCATCTCCTCCTAACTATACGAATGCGCATATTGCCCGTCCCCTTAAAAGGGGTGGGGGGGTCGCACTAATATACAATGAAAACTTTAACCTTACCCCTAACCTAAATAATAAATACAAATCGTTTGAGGTGCTTACTATGAGGTCTGTCGCACCGCTGCCTCTCGATATGGCTGTTATCTACCGCCCCCCAGGGCCCTACTCGGACTTTATTAATGAATTCTCAGAGTTCGTTGCTGATCTAGTGACGCACGCAGACAATATAATCATAATGGGGGACTTTAATATCCATATGAATACCCCATCGGACCCTCAGTGCGTGGCGCTCCAGACTATAATTGATAGCTGTGGTCTTACACAAATAATAAATGAACCTACGCATCGCAACGGCAATACGATAGATCTAGTGCTGGTCAGGGGTGTCACCACCTCCAAAGTTATGGTACTCCCGTATACTAAAGTAATGTCCGATCATTACCTTATAAAATTCGAAGTTCTGACTCATTGTCAACAAACTAATAATAATAATAACTGCTATAGCAGCCGCAACATTAATGCCGCCACAACGATGACTCTTGCTGACCTACTGCCTTCGGTAATGGCACCATTCCCAAATTATGTCGGCTCTATTGATAACCTCACTAACAACTTTGACAATGCCCTGCGCAAAACCATTGATAGTATAGCACCGCTAAAACAAAAAAGGGCCCCTAAAAGGCGCACCCCATGGTTTACAGAGGAAACCAGAGCTCATAAATTATCATGTAGAAAGTTGGAACGCAAATGGCGCGCGACCAAGCTTGAGGTTTTCCATCAAGCATGGAGTGATAGTTTAATATCGTATAAACGCATGCTTACCTTAGCTAAAGCTAAATATTACTCAAATCTCATCCGCCTCAACAAAAACGACCCTAAATTTTTGTTTAGTACAGTAGCATCGCTAACCCAACAAGGGACTCCTCCCAATAGCTCCACCCACTCGGCAGATGACTTTATGAATTTCTTTAATAAGAAAATTGAACTCATTAGAAAGGAGATTAAAAACAACGCATCCCAGCTACAACTGGGTTCTATGAACACAGATACAACTGTATCTACGACGGATACTGCAATACAAAATAGTCTCTCTCTTTTTGATGAAATAACATTAGAGGAACTATTACAGCGTGTAAGTGGGATAAAACAAACAACATGTTTACTTGACCCACTTCCTGGGAAACTTATCAAGGAGCTTTTTGTATTATTAGGTCCATCAGTGCTAAATATTATAAACTTATCACTTTCCTCTGGCACTGTTCCCCTAGCATTCAAGAAAGCGGTTATTCATCCTCTGCTCAAAAGACCTAACCTTGATCCTGACCTCATGGTAAACTACCGACCGGTGTCCCACCTTCCCTTTATTTCGAAAATCCTCGAAAAAATTGTCGCACAGCAGCTAAATGAACACTTAGTGTCTAACAATCTCTGTGAACCTTTTCAATCCGGTTTCAGGGCAAATCACTCTACAGAGACAGCCCTCGCAAAAATGACTAATGATCTACTGCTAACGATGGATTCTGATGCGTCATCTATGTTGCTGCTTCTTGATCTTAGCGCTGCTTTCGATACCGTCGATCATAATATTTTATTAGAGCGTATCAAAACACGTATTGGTATGTCAGACTTAGCTTTGTCGTGGTTTAACTCTTATCTTACTGACAGGATGCAATGCGTCTCCCATAATAATGTGACCTCGGACTATGTTAAGGTAACGTGCGGAGTTCCTCAGGGTTCGGTTCTTGGCCCTGCACTCTTCAGTATTTACATGCTGCCGCTAGGCGACATCATACGCAAATACGGTGTTAGCTTTCATTGTTATGCTGATGACACCCAACTCTACATGCCCCTAAAGCTGACCAACACGCCGGATTGTAGTCAGCTGGAGGCGTGTCTTAATGAAATTAAACAATGGATGTCCGCTAACTTCTTGCAACTCAACGCCAAGAAAACGGAAATGCTGATTATCGGTCCTGCTAAACACCGACATTTATTTAATAATACCACCTTAACATTTGACAACCAAACAATTACACAAGGCGAATCAGTAAAGAATCTGGGTATTATCTTCGACCCAACTCTCTCGTTTGAATCACACATTAAGAGTGTTACTAAAACGGCCTTCTTTCATCTCCGTAATATCGCTAAAATTCGTTCTATTTTATCCACTAGCGACGCTGAGATCATTATTCATGCGTTCGTTACGTCTCGTCTCGACTACTGTAACGTATTATTTTCGGGTCTCCCTATGTCTAGCATTAAAAAATTACAGTTGGTACAAAATGCGGCTGCTAGACTTTTGACAAGAACAAGAAAGTTTGATCATATTACGCCTATACTGGCTCACCTGCACTGGCTTCCTGTGCACTTAAGAAGTGACTTTAAGGTTTTACTACTTACGTATAAAATACTACACGGTCTAGCTCCGTCCTATCTTGTCGATTGCATTGTACCATATGTCCCGGCAAGAAATCTGCGTTCAAAGAACTCCGGCTTATTAGTGATTCCCAGAGCCCAAAAAAAGTCTGCGGGCTATAGAGCGTTTTCTATTCGGGCTCCAGTACTATGGAATGCCCTCCCGGTAACAATTAGAGATGCTACCTCAGTAGAAGCATTTAAGTCCCATCTTAAAACTCATTTGTATACTCTAGCCTTTAAATAGCCCCCCTGTTAGACCAGTTGATCTGCCGTTTCTTTTCTTTTCTCCTCTGCTCCCCTTTTCCTTGAGGGGGGGGGGCACAGGTCCGATGGCCATGGATGAAGTGCTGGCTGTCCAGAGTCGGGACCCGGGGTGGACCGCTCGCCTGTGCATCGGCTGGGAACATCTCTGCGCTGCTGACCCATCTCCGCTCGGGATGGTGTCCTGCTGGCCCCACTATGGACTGGACTCTTACTACTATTATGTTGGATCCACTATGGACTGGACTCTCACAATATTATGTCAGACCCACTCGACATCCATTGCTTTCGGTCTCCCCTAGAGGGGGGGGGGTTACCCACATATGCGGTCCTCTCCAAGGTTTCTCATAGTCATTCACATCGACGTCCCACTGGGGTGAGTTTTTCCTTGCCCGTATGTGGGCTTTGTACCGAGGATGTCGTTGTGGCTTGTGCAGCCCTTTGAGACACTTGTGATTTAGGGCTATATAAATAAAGATTGATTGATTGATAAATAAATGATAAATGGGTTGTACTTGTATAGCGCTTTTCTACCTTCAAGGTACTCAAAGCGCTTTGACACTACTTCCACATTTACCCATTCACACACACATTCACACACTGATGGAGGGAGCTGCCATGCAAGGCGCTACCAGCACCCATCAGGAGCAAGGGTGAAGTGTCTTGCTCAGGACACAACGGACATGACGAGGTTGGTACTAGGTGGGGATTGAACCAGGGACCCTCGGGTCGCGCACGGCCACTCTTCCACTGCGCCACGCCGTCCCATGACCAACATTAAAATGCAGTAGCATTGTAGGTCTAACTATTCATTAAAAACAAGGCAAATGCTTTATTTAATGTTTTAGCCACTGTTATACACACAGTTTGAACAGCAACAATATGTTTGAATATAGGAAAATAAAACACTGTACTAAATAATGAATCAAATCTGTGGTGTACGGTACAACTAGATGGAGCCCACGTACCACCACAGTTTGAGAATCACTGCCCGAGGATGTCCGCAGAGGTACTGCAGAGTGGTCATGACATTTTTGGTTACTTAGACTTTTTTGTAATATATTATTTTGTATTCCACTGCAATTTTTTACACAATTTTTGTGCCTTTCAATTCGGCATTAACATTGATCCAACACAATGTAGTTTAGTTTACAAATGTCTGTTTAGGCATGTGGAGAGTGGATCGTGAGATCGACAGGCGGATCGGTGCGGCATCTTCAGTAATGCGGACGCTGTATCGATCCGTTGTGGTGAAGAAGGAGCTGAGCCGGAAGGCAAAGCTCTCAATTTACCGGTCGATCTACGTTCCCATCCTCACCTATGGTCATGAGCTTTGGGTTATGACCGAAAGGACAAGATCACGGGTACAAGCGGCCGAAATGAGTTTCCTACGCCGGGTGGCGGGGCTCTCCCTTAGAGATAGGGTGAGAAGCACTGTCATCCGCGGGGAGCTCAAAGTAAAGCCGCTGCTCCTCCACATCGAGAGGAGCCAGATGAGGTGGTTCGGGCATCTGGTCAGGATGCCACCCGATCGCCTCCCTCGGGAGGTGTTTAGGGCACGTCCGACTGGTAGGAGGCCACGGGGAAGACCCAGGACACGTTGGGAAGACTATGTCTCCCGGCTGGCCTGGGAACGCCTCGGCATCCCCCGGGAAGAGCTCGACGAAGTGGCTGGGGAGGGGGAAGTCTGGGCTTCCCTGCTTAGGCTGCTGCCCCCGCGACCCGACCTTGGATAAGCGGAAGAAGATGGATGGATGGATGGATGGATGGATGGATGTTTAGGCATTAACATTGACGACCCCTGCTCAACACTATATTTTACTACAGTGATTCCCGAACTGTGGTATCACGAGATGGAGCCAACGTGTACGCCAAGTAATCACTTGATTCAAGTACAGTGTTTTAGGCCATGTCCACACGAACGCGGAGAGTTTCAAAAACATATATTAGGGGTTAAAACAATCTCCATCCACACAAGTGTAGTTTCAAAACTGTCTATGTCTACCGTAAACTTATACACCTGCTGTCATGCACATTTTGTCCAATCAGAAGCCTGGAAAAAGCAGCAACAGCTGACTTGGTGGCATTACACCTCCTATTCTGTTTATTTTGATCGACTTTAGATGTACAATGACATGCACATTATCTTTAAAACCAGCCTCCACGTACACAGATTCCTGGGAACATTATTAAAGAGAAAATGCACACCTGTGCTGCTGAAACCCAACACTGATAGAATTATAACATGTTCAGCAACATGGTGATGTATTACATGTGCAGTGAAGTGTACATTATTTCTAAAACCAGCACGCACTAACGAGCCAAGGAAACCATTTTGCATGTTTAAGGGAATTATAAAGCATTTAGTCATTGATATAGTGATTTGGTAGTGAAGTGAAGTGAATTATATTTATATAGCGCTTTTTCTCTAGTGACTCAAAGCGCTTTACATAGTGAAACCCAATATCTAAGTTACATTTAAACCAGTGTGGGTGGCACTGGGAGCAGGTGGGTAAAGTGTCTTGCACAAGGACACAACGACAGTGACTAGGATGGCGGAAGCGGGGATTGAACCTGCAACCCTCAAGTTGCTGGCATGGCCACTCTACCAACCGAGCTATACCGCCCCAATACACATGGTACATGTGTAATGAAGTGTATATTGTCTTCAACATCAGTACACACTACAACATGGGTGTCAAACTCTGGCCCGCGGGCCAAATTTGTAAAATATCAAATTAACATTAGAGCTGGCCCGCCGGTATTATACAGCGGCGATGCCGCTGCAACATCGCATTCACCGCTAATTCTCATACTTGCCAACCCTCCGGATTTTCAGTGCCCCTCTCGAAAGACTCCCGGGGCAACCATTCTCACAAATTTCTCCCGATTTCCACCCGGACAACAATATTGGGGGCGTGCCTTAAAGGCACTGCCTCTAGCGTCCTCTACAACCTGTCGTCACGTCTACTTTTCCTCCATACAAACAGCGTGCCAGCCCCTGTCACATGATATATGCGGCTTCTACACACACATAAGTGAATGCAAGGCATACTTGATCAACAGCCATACAGGTCACACTGAGGGTGGCCGCATAAACAACTTTAACACTGTTACAAATATGCGCCACACTGTGAAACCACACCAAACAAGAATGACAAACACTTTGGGAGAACATCCGCACCGTAACACAACATAAATACAACAGAACAAATACCCAGAACCCCTTGCAGCACTAACTCTTCTGGGACGCTACAATATACACCCCCCCGCTACCACCAAACCCCGCCCACCTGAGCCCCGACATTAATGAACTAGCATCCAAGAAAAGATGCCAGGTATCTGGCTTGGGCACATCAGATTAGATCAGTGTGTTGCAAACTGAGTAGTCAAAAGGCCTGAATGGTTGATTTATTCATTGTTATTTTATTTTCAAATGTATTAGCCTGTGGAAAAAGCTAATGTTGATATTTACCTCAGAAGGCTGCAAATAGAAAAGAGGCATTCAATTTTTATTTAAATTGTATTTGATACGCCATTGGTATTTTTGAATTATTATTATTATTATTTGAAACTCGATTTTGCATGTCACTATAAAGTTATATAAGCCTTGCTTGTTCAATATTCAATGCAAAACTTGTTTGGGTCCCTATTAAAAGGTTAATTTGTTCAACCTCGGCCCGCGGCTTTGTTCAGTTTTAAATTTTGGCCTACTCTGTATTTGAGTTTGACACCCCTGCACTACAAGGAGGTCGCTACATTATGATTTATTAGTTGCTTTTTATGCGCGAGCAGGGTCGCATCTACAAAAATGGAAGCAAGACACGTAAGTTGACTTCATGATTTGTTGTCAAACAAGGACTAAAAGCATAAGATAATGTTGCACCTTTCTTATGACACAGAGCAAAAAGTCTTGCTTGTCAAATTTGTCGCATCAGGTGGAGGTCCGACAGCGATCACATCCAAAACATCTGCCTGTCATTCTGATGTGTCTTTTTTTTCTTAATGTTGAGTGAAAAGAGCAGCATATTTACGTTCAAACATACGTTATAGTCCTCTTATAGTGTGTTTAAAGCCAGCAAGACAGTGTTGTTAAAGTACCACTGATAGTCACACACACACTAGGTGTGGTGAAATTACTCTCTGCATTTGACCCATCCCCTTGTTCCACCCCCTGGGAGGTGAGGAGCAGTGAGCAGCAGCGGTGGCCGCGCTCAGGAATCATTTTTGGCGATTTAACCCCCAATCCCAACCCTTGATGCTGAGTGCCAAACAGGGAGGTAATGGGCCCCATTTTTACAGTCTTTGGTATGACTCGGCCGGGGTTTGAACTCACCACCTACTGATCTCAGGGCGGTTGAGCTTGGAAATGACAGCGCACAACCGTGACGTCATCACAAGTCTCCGTTTGTGTCGTGTACACGCATACGCTGAGCGGAGAGTTTTGGATGTATAAGTCTGCGTTTTTAAAGACAAAAGTATGCGTCTGCGTGTAGACAAGAGCCCTAAACGCAGAGATAAGTATGCGTTTATTAGGTATCTTTGTTCGTGTGGACATGGCCTTAGTTTCCTATATTCAAACACAGTTTTTCTGTTCAAATAGTGTGTAATGTTACAGTGGCCAAAAATATTAAATATACTTGTTAAATAAAACGTCTGCCTTGATTTAAAGGGGAACATTATCACAATTTCAGGAGGGTTAAAACCATTAAAAATCAGTTCCCAGTGGCTTATTTTATTTTTCGAAGTTTTTTTCAAAATGTTACCCATCACGCAATATCCCTAAAAAAAGCTTCAAAGTGCCTGATTTTAACCATCGTTATATACACCCATCCATTTTTCTGTGACGTCACAAAGTGATGCCAACACAAACAAACATGGCGCATAGAACAGCAAGCTATAGCGACATTAGCTCGGATTCAGACTCGGATTTCAGTGGTTTAAGCGATTCAACAGATTACGCATGTATTGAAACGGATGGTTGTAGTGTGGAGGCAGGTAGCGAAAACGAAATTGAAGAAAAAACTGAAGCTATTGAGCCATATCGGTTTGAACCGTATGCAAGCGAAACCGACGAAAACGACACGACAGCCAGCGACACGGGAGAAAGCGAGGACGAATTCGGCGATCGCCTTCTAACCAACAATTGGTATGTGTTTGTTTGGCATTAAAAGAAACTAACAACTATGAACTAGGTTTAGAGCACATGAAATACATTTGGCAACAACATGAACTTTAAGAGTGCAGACAGCCCAATTTTCACCGATTAATATATTCTGTAGACATACCCTCATCCGCTATCTTTTCCTGAAAGCTGATCTGTCCAGTTTTGGAGTTGATGTCAGCAGGCCAGGGAAGCTAGGGTCGATATTCTTCTCTTGATCATCTTCAGTGGCATAAGGGACGGTGTGAGCCAAGACATCCAGGGGGTTTAGCTCGCTCGTCTGCGGGAACAAACTGCCGCCATTGCTTGCCGTGCTACCGAGGTATTTTGTCCCTGAATTGCTCACACACTCCGGCAGATTCAATGGGGGTCTGGCGGCAGATTTCTTTGACTTTATCGTTGGAAACGCATCTGCTTTGAGTGTCACAGGATATCCACACATTCTTGCCATCTCTGTCGTAGCATAGCTTTCGTCGGTAAAGTGTGCGGAACAAACGTCCAATTTCTTGCCACTTTCGCATCTTTGGGCCACTGGTGCAACTTGAATCCGTCCCTGTTCGTGTTGTCGGACAACACACCGACGAGGCATGATGTCTCCAAGGTACGGAAAACAGTCGAAAAAATGGAAAATAACAGAGCTGATTTGACTCGGTGTTTGTAATGTGTTTGAGAAAATGGCGGATTGCTTCCCGATGTGACGTCACATCGAGAGCGAATAATAGAAAGGCGTTTAATTCGTCAAAATTCACCCATTTAGAGTTCGGAAATCGGTTAAAAAAATATATGGTATTTTTTCTGCAACATCAAGGTATATATTGACGCTTATATAGGTCTGGTGATAATGTTCCCCTTTAAATGAATACTTAGGCGTGCTGCGCTACTGTGTAATAATGTTGGTCATTATGGTGGTACTTGGAGAGCCAAGTGTTTTCTGAGGTGGTTTTTAATGAAAAAGTAATATAAATATGTGTCTCGGCTTAGTAGAGGTTGACAAACGGTGCTTTAGAAAATATTTTTGGCAGGTGCTAGCATCAAATAATCTTTGTGCTGGCAGCCTTACTCACTGCTCATTACACAAAAAGCATTAGAGACTACACTGAGCATTCTTTAAGGATGTTAATCTATTTTTGAGCATTAGTGCTCCAGATGGCAAGTGGAGAGACTTGAAAGATGAAAAAAAAAAACTCCCACAAACTTTAAATAAATGATAAATGGGTTGTACTTGTATAGCGCTTTTCTACCTTCAAGGTACTCAAAGCGCTTTGACACTACTTCCACATTTACCCATTCACACATACATTCACACACTGATGGAGGGAGCTGCCATGCAAGGCGCTAACCAGCACCCATCAGGAGCAAGGGTGAAGTGTCTTGCTCAGGACACAACGGACATGACGAGGTTGGTACTAGGTGGGGATTGAACCAGGGACCCTCGGGTCGCGCACGGCCACTCTTCCACTGCGCCACACTTTCATTTTTCTACTGTAAATGGTAATGAGAATATATGGGTGTTTTCAATTATAGCTCAGTAATGATTTCAGAAGGTTAAAAAAATATTACTATATTAGTTGTATGATAATGGATGCTTACCTGAAGAGGATTTTCCATGACTTCAGCCCGGTGAGTCAGCGCTATAGTCAAGTTAAGAGCCTCCCAGCGAACACTTAAATTTGCCATTTTTCTTAGTCAAATAGGATATTTTGTTATTCCAAAGCTGCCCTCTTCACATGTTTGGCATACATTTGTCCCCGCTCTCTGTCCCCTGCATCCCGCACCTCCGCCGCCGCAGACCAAACTCAGGGAAAACTTATCCACGCCAAAGAAGTCAAGGTCACGTGTGAGAATTTTAAGACCATGGGAAATATGACTATATCGCCTTACGGTGCCTCATTTTTCGTCTAATAATGAATGCAGAACTAAAATATTACTTGTAAATTAATTTAAACATGAAATGTATCAAAGTACATATTTTATTATTCCAACTTAGGTAAAAGGGTTAGATTTAGAAAATAATACGAACATATTGAGGGGTTTTTGAATGCGTCACGAACGTGCTAACGACAGACTTGTGTTTACTGATGGTAAGCAAATTTTGTGTCATATGTGTGTTCCAATCTTTTTTGACACCTTACTTCAGTACAAACTTGGTAAAATATAAGAAATAACTTGCTATTGCTTGGAAGTTCACCCTTTAATTGACGTTTCTTAACTCTACATACATTGTTTTCGGACTGCAGCTCCTCTTCCGGGTTGACAAAGTGGCTGCCTCTAAATGCGAAATTACCCCAACTCACCATTTCTACATTCATAGTTAAATAAAATGTGCAATTATGTGCATTAGTTCTGTTTGAAAATGAAACTTAAATCAATTGTAGGATTGAATATTCATGTTACAGTTGTGTAGTGGTTTGTCAGGACGGAAGGCACCACCAAGGTATCACTATAGGGTCGATACTATTGTGACCTGTATCGACAAGTTATCTTTCAATTATCTGTTTATTTTCATAAATAGCTTTTGTTGTTCTTCTGCTGTTTTTTATTGTTACATGTGGACATAGTTAGATATTGTATATATATATATATATATATATATATATATATATATATATATATATATATATATATATATATATATATATATATATATATTTACACTGAAGGGAATAAGCGGTAGGAAATGGATGGATATATATATATATATATATATATATATATATATATATATATATATATATATATATATATATATATATACACACTGAAGGGAATAAGTGGTAGGAAATGGATGGATGGATGTATATATATATATATATATATATATATATATATATATATATTATCCATCCATTCATCCATTTTCTTCCGCTTATCCGAGGTCGGGTCGCGGGGGCAGCAGCTTAAGCAAGGAAGCCCAGACTTCCCTCTCCCCAGCCACTTCGTCCAGCTTCTCCCGGGGGATCCCGAGGCGTTCCCAGGCCAGCCGGGAGAGATAGTGTTCCCAGCGTGTCCTGGGTCTTCCCCGTGGCCTCCTCCTTCCTAGGGAGGCGTTCGGGTGGCATCCTGACCAGATGCCCGAACCACCTCATCTGGCTCCTCTCGATGTGGAGGAGCATATATATATATATATGTATATATATATATATATATATATATATATATATATATATATATATATATATATATATATATATATATATATATATATATATATATATATTAGTATGTATATATATAATGTCATTGTTACACAAGGTGCATAAGGTATAGGAAAGTATTTTTGATCATTATTATCTTTTTCAGATTGATAGATAACGCAAGTCAGGGCGACAAGCATATATTTAAGTATTTTTGATAACTACCTCTAGGGCTTGGCGATATGGCCGAAAAAATATATCTTGATATATTTTTACTTAAACTCTATATTCGATATATTTTCCGGTGAAAATATTATTATAAATATATTAATTTTTGAGTGATATTCAGTGAAATTGAAGTGAACGACAACTGTACAGTTAGTCAAGATGGGTATTAACAGCACAGAAAATAAACTGTTTAAGTAGCACAGAATTACATGACATAAATAAAATAGGAAAACAAAGAATGTATAAATAAAATAGAAACATATTCTTTCTACATAAAATAAATAATATTGCTCTGCAAATGATACAAAATGTATCAAACTCAGATAAAAAATAAATTTCCAGGCAGGTACTTTTTAATTCCCAGTTGACAATGTAATGGACTGTAACACACGTATGGTTCTGTGGTCCTACTAGACCAGGGGTCGGCAACCTTTACCAGTCAAAGAGCTATTTTGACCAGTTTCACAAATTATAGAAAACAATGGGAGCCGCAAATTTTTTTTGAAATTTTAAATGAAACAACACTGCATACAAATATTTTTTTTTGCTTTGTGCTATGTATAAACCAGGGGTCTCAGACACGCTGCCCGCACCTTTATGTGGCATTTGAAAGCTGGTGCGGCAAGCGGGTTTTAAATGATTGGTTCAGCGTCATGCGTGCTGTGATGGTACAGCATATAGCACCCACTACAGCCAGCGTGCCTGATCAGCCACACGTTGTATGGGGCTTCCGCTTGGTCAGTTGGGGACAGCAAGGCACACTTGGTCAACAACCACACAGGTCACACTGACGGTGGCGGTATAAAAAAAAACAAAAAAACTTTAACACTCTTACTAATAATGCGCCACACTGTGAACCCACACCAAACAAGAATGACAAACAAATTTCGGGAGAACATCTGCACCGTAACACAACATAAACACAACAGGGCAAATACCCAGAATCCCATGCAGCCCTAACTCTTCCGGGATACATTATACACCCCCCCCCCCCCCCCCCCCCCGCTACCAAACCCCGCCCACCTCAACCGATGCACAGAGAGGGGTGGGGGGGTGGGGGGTGGGTGGGGGGGGGGGGGGTGATGTGTGAGGGAGCAGGGTTGGGGTGGGGGCGGGGTTTGGTGGTAGCAGGGGTGTAAAATGTAGCCCGGAAGAGTCAGGGCTGCATGGGATTCTGGGTGTTTGTTCTGTTGTGTTTATGTTGTGTTAAGGTGCAGATGTTCTCCCGAAATGTGTTTGTCATTCTTGTTTGGTTTTGGTTCAAAGTGTGGCGCATTATTAGTAAGAGTGTTAAAGTTGTTTTATATGACCACCGTCAGTGTAACCTGTGTGGCTGTTGACCAAGTATGCTTTGCTGTCACATACGTGTGCAAGCAGAAAATGTATATGGTATAAAAAGTGTGGGGCTGGCACGCTGTTAATACAGATTGTAGAGGGCGCCAAATGTTGTACCATCATGGTACGCCCTTATTATAGCCATGAGGGTGAAAATCGGTGAATATTAATCCCGGGAGTTTTCTGCGAGAGGCACTGAAATCCGGAAGTCTCACGCGAAAATTGGGGGGTTCAGCAAGTAAGCTGCTGAGCCGCATCAGAGTGATCAAAGAGCCGCATGCGGCTCCAGAGCCGCGGGTTGCCGACCCCTGTACTAGACCACATGTCTGTGGTCAGCGCCAAGTAAGTGACTTGACTTACTTGTGCGACTATGATCTTGTTTGTTTCAAAATGAGTCAACTATTCAATGTCAAAATATAAAGAGTAGAAATAATGAAGAAAATGTCAGTCTTGTTGTAAAACACCAATGAAAATGAAATGTAGCATTTAGACAGGCTATACTGTAGCAAAAGTCATCACATGTCCACAATCATGTGTGTTCTTAAATGTGTGTTCCACGTCTTCCATGTTGAGAGCAGTTTTGATTTGGGCTTACAAGATAAACAACTCAAATGTTGGCCATTGTTTTATCCAGACACATTGCATTTGTCCAAATGTGGCCACGTAGACGCATTGTGGGTTTCCTGGATGTCGTCTACATCGCTAAAAGAAAAATCTAAGAAAGAGAATCCCTCTGCGATTTTACACTAGTTTTTTTTAAATATATATATCGCCCGCTTGAAAATTCTCTCTTGTCTTCTCCGACTCTCTCGTCGTCATTTGGGATGTCTGTTGTGATTTCTCTTCCTGGTTCGATGACCCGCTCTACGTTGCTTCTGATTGCCCTAATCTCAACCAATCATGACTCATCATAGTAAACAACCAACCAATCATGGATGTTCTTATATGTGCAAGCACGTCTTGGAAGGAGGAAGGGGAGGGGTTTAGTAGCTGGTGGAGGGGAGCGGGGGAGAACAAGGAACACAAATACGCGGTGTTTGGTCATTTTAACGTGAAATAAATTATATCGATATTACGATATTTTCTTAATTCATATCTTGTTTAAAAATATATCGATATATCTTACAAACTCAATATATCTCCCAGCCCTAACTCCCTCCAAAAAATGCTCAGAACATCTTGTTGCATGATCAGATAATATTGAAGTGTGTAACATATGTAATTAGATGCCGTATATTTTTCTGTCAACATTGAAATAACAAATACATTTAGCCAGAAAGGGATTTATTATTCTTAGCCTTTAGAAGGGAAGATAATACAAACAGGCTAACTCTGCTTTGTTTCTCGTACAATGAAGCTAATTTCAAACAGCCACCTGATATCTCTTTTCAGGGCCAGTAATGTTCCCGGCTACAGGTGTTTTTAGGATGTCTGAATCCGCATTTGGGAATCTCATCTGCAGCTGAAAGGGAAGCAGAGAAAGGACTGTCTGATGCAAATGAAGCTAAACATCTCCATGCTGTATGGGTCCAGCTGCAGGTAAGCTCCTGTCAAAGGGATTTACTCAAAACTCTCGTCTGATCTCACTGATCCTGCTTTATTTATGTGAAAAGAACATGCATTTACTATTTTTTCTGGCGTTTCCAATCAGTCCTGTGTTGGTAAAGCTGTTGCATGCTTTCATCTGAGTATCTCCCACTGGCCTGCAACCACACATACTTAAAGTATGTACAGTATATCATGGCTACTTCTGTAAAAACAAACAAACAACAACTACCAATTAAATGCTTAGTACTGTCTATCTTCAGCAAGGTCATATAGGGGTAATTGTGCATTTAATTGGTATATGCACTGTACTAGGTATGTAGCGATATGAACATTTTACATCATGGTTATTGTGACCAAAATTATCACGTTTATTATTATTATCGTGGTATTGTTGAATGTGCTCGAAAAGTACTTATACATAAACTGAAATCTTTTAAACAAAGATTTTTTTTATATGTTAGAAACTGTTAGAAAACCCACTATTTTTCATGTTTTATGTTTTTATGCGTCACTGACAGTGTTTTAGTCTATCTGTTTTAATGACTAAGCTATTGTTTTAAATATTGGCTTGCACTGTTGCACATTAAGATTTATTTAATTGGAAATTGTGTAAAAAAAAAAATCTAATATATTATTAATATTTATTATTTCTGACAGGCGTTGTGACATTCTATACTCTTCAGCTGTCCTTGTACAAACTGTAAAAACACTTCTGCCTCTATTCCTTTGAGAATAGAACAATCACTCTGTCATAAGAGGTCACAGCTTGAGGTTCCATGTGCACAATTGAATAGCTTAGTTGCTCAGACAGTAATGTGTTTATATTGGGGTACATTGTTTCTTATCACAGTTATTGTTGTTGTCTCTTGTTTTCATGTTAGTATTTAAGCTCGTCCGTGAGTTTATCAAAGTTTTTTGGATAATTTTAATTTAAAACGGTAACCATTCTGGACTTTTATCGCGGTTATCATTAATACTAGAGGTGGGAATCTTCGGCCACCTCACGATTCGATTTTGATTCAGGAGCTACGATTTGATTAAAAATCGATTATTGATGCATCTTTAATTTATGTATATAGATGCAGTTTTACATTTGTTGTCGATTCACTAAATAAGCGTTTATCATTTGCAACTTTTAAAAACAGAGCATTTGTAATGAAAAACAGTTAAATTAATCCCATTACATTTATCAACTTCATAGAAATGTGTGCAAAATAATAAAGAATCTGGTCAAATCTCTTTGATGTGGCTCGCTGCAGTCAGACAAATTTTAGAACAGTCTGCATTATTCTATTTACAATAAATATATCTATTATCGATTATTGGCGTTTACTAATCGATTGTATTATCGTCCATGTCTGAATTGCGATGCATCTAAAAATCTATTATTTCCCATGCTTCTAATTGATACCGTTTATTGTTGCCTCCCTATGCTGTACACACCCGAACAACATCTTGAAACTTGGGAGAATTCCAAGTATTCAGTAGTGTATAGTGTAAGAGCACACACTCTTTACACCCTGGCCTGCTCTAACACTGAAAAAGCAACATCTTTTTTTTTTTTTTTTACATTTCTATTTATTCAGCTTTCTTTTTGGTCTGCCTGCTCTTTCTGCCATAATAATCAAGGCCCATTAGATGGCATTAATATGGTGTTAATGGGAAGACGGAAAATGAATCAATGCATCCTATATTTGATGTGTCATAATAAATATGACTGTACCAGATTGCATTTTCATTTCCAATGGCCATCAATCTTGCTAGAGGCTGCATGTTCCTCTATCAGGGATGGTGGGTGATCACGGTGATCTATGAATGACAGTTTTTTATCATGTATGTGGGCTGTTACATTTTCCATGTGGCTATGTGGACAGCTTCATGTTCAAATAGGAGTATAATGTACCAATTCCCGGTACCTGGGAATCAATACCGGTACTTAAAAGTACCACATTTCAGTACTTTTGTGTGTGTTGATAAATGTTGGTAATAAAATGTTATTTTTCTAAAGTAACATTTAAAAAATAGCTGATTATGACACCTGTGTTGGTCAGTTGTTATATATTGTTTTCCATGAAATTGAATTCTCATTTGCAATTAAGCTACACTTCCAAGCCATTAAACGTCAGTACTTTGTTATCCCATGAAGCTGAATGTGTTATGTTGCACCCTAAAATGTTTTATAATGTGTATGTTGTGCTTATTACATATCAACTGTTTGATTGTAACATTCATCTTAGCTGTAGTTTTCATTACCACATTTGGAGGTGTTGAAACTGCCATGTAAAACCTCTAATGCTAATTAATAGCAGCCTGTCTCTGGCAAATCCAGTGTAAATTGGAAGAGTGGAGTCTTACTTTACGTTTAACCGTTTTTCTACCAGGCATACTTGCTTTGTTGGTGTTAAAAAAATTGCACAATTACTTGGAGGGAGTTTGGCTGAGTCTGCCCTGAGTGCTGCTTGAGTGATTTTCCTAGAGTTTCCTTGAGCCGGTGTTCAGTTTGCAACCAGACGTGACGGGTCGGCAACTGGATGTGACGTCACGTACAACAAAGGTATCGAAATATAGCACCATTTGATTTTACGTTAATGGTAGTACCGACCGTAGTACCGACCGAATTTTGTCGGTACCTATAAAAGTACAGAATTTGGTATCCATCCCTTCAGGATATTGTTAGCTTCTGATGTTCCTGGTGCAGCACAATATGGAAGGTCAAGCCTCTGCCTCTGCTTTCAAAAGAGGAAGAAAAACTCTTCTCTCCTCCACTTGGTCTTGTCCTCATTCTGACATCTTTATCTCCTCCTAATCTTTCTTTGCACCATTCTCTTACGCAAAATCACTCCAATGTATTCTGGTCTACAGTATGTGGATGGTATACAGTTGCATTGGACATGGAAACTAGATAGCAGCAAAGCAGTTCATTGAGCTGATCGGATGTTTGATTTTTTAAACTACTCAACTGCTTAACTCAATATATCAATCAAGATGACTACAGGATTGTTTGTCCAAACAGCAAATGTAATACGGCGACTTGCAATGTAATTCTGCACAGAACAGGCGAATTACAGGGAGTTTTAAATGCCCTGTTGTTATAGTCATTAACACATTTGCAATTGTTATTTTACACCTGTGGTTCGTTTTATTAGCATTTCAAAATGTTTTGTGTCTATTTTCCGCTTACAACCTTTACCCTATGTACAGTACATTCCACACAAAAACATATGAAGGGCAGAAAGTTAAGTCATAGACAATGAAGATGTCACAGTCAGGGTGCCTTTTATTATACAGAAATCAACATTGAAAGTGCATTGACATTTTGAATGTCAGCTTGCTCTTCTTTGAGATTTAAGGCAGCAAATAAAAATGGGTATTAGGATTCAGATATTGAGAATTGTGTGAATGTTATTCTGCATCAAAATTATTTTACTTATTTTATTCTGATCAGTTTTTTGGAAGCTTAACTCTTCCAAATTTCTCAACCAATTCAAAGTATTCTATTGTTAAGTTGTTTAACTCACTTAGGACACAAAGGCTATATATTCAAGGCATAATATAAGTTCCAAAAATGTCTACATTTTTAATCAGGCCACATTTTCGGCAACAAAATTTCAGTTGAAAATAAATACATTTTAAAGTTAAACATCTCTTTACTAATTCCATCCATTCCAACATGAAAACATTCAGATTCAAGAACTATTTACCATCGCAAAAATACGTCAAAACATATCCTGAAAATACTAATTCCATGTAAATTCCTTTATTTATATTTTCACATTCAATTACTCATTAAAAGCTATTCTAACATTAAAACATTCAGCTCATTTAGGAAATTTGCACATTGCCACTTTTCCTGCTATTCCCCATTTCTCTAACACAAATTACCTAAGAATTCAATCCCAGCACGAAATAAACTCACTTAAAAGTTTCAGACTATTTATTATCTACATAACATAATTCCCAGTTTTACAAACTTCCACTTTTTCAGGTCCAAACATTCCCACTGGAATTAATGGCCTTTTTCCAGATTTCTCAACCAAGTCACATCATTCCATCACCAAAACATTGTGGACCATTTAAAAAACAATAATGATAATTTACCCCATTCCAAAAATGTTTACTATTCTCGTAATTCCACATGTTCCGTTAAGCATTTCAGTCCAGCGCTTCAGCATTTGCACTCAATTTGTACACAAATTGCCTTGTCTGGACTTAAAATTTAATTTATGATTGTGTTATCCTCTCATGTCAGCATGAATATTACGTATTATTATACACATTGTTATAATTATTACTGTATGTAAATGCAATGTATTGATGCCAGTGAATCTAGATACAAATTGCATCATCCTCATTGATAGAACATCACATTTCTACAGATATGATTTTGACTTCCACACATCTTCTTCAGCAATGCTCAGGGATTTGCAGACCGCTTGAAGCAGCAGGCGGACACACTTTAAACTACTCAGCCCATGTGAGATTGTGATAAAGGTGGCTCCAAAAGTCCCGCAGGGCTTTGAGCTCTCCCCACAAATACATCCTTTACCATGTCGTCTCAGCAAAATGGCTGTTGGAGTGACACAGGCCAGGCCGGACCATATCACCTGCATACCTATTCATTCAAATCCACCTTTTTCTCCATCAGAGACAATTTAATCCACTCTATTTTAAAAATGGTTAGACAGTCTTTCACCTAAGATAACCTAGCGAAAAATATTCACAGCTTTCAACTTTTTGTGTCACTAACCACATTTGGTTTGTGGCCTGTCATGGCATTTTTGTAATCTTTTGTCTAAAACCACAATTTGAGTCTAAAAGTTTGTGTGTGGCTTTATCTTCACTGCATTGGTCTGTTTATGACCCTTTACACATTCTTGGGGCTTTCTGGCGACAGCTTTGCTTGGTTCTTCTTACTTCCAAAACTTCACCTCATCCATGATTAGGACAAAGATTGCTGTGATGTTGGTTGATCACTAATTTATGTTGTATTTTTCCTTCTCGACATCCATTGCACCGGTCATCTAGGGGCCCCCACATGGTTGAGTCCCATTGGGTTGAGTTCATTATTGCCCTGATCAGATTCGAGGATACCGTTGTGGTTTGTGCAGCCCTTTGAGACATTTGTGATTCAGGGCTATATAAATAATCTTTGATTGACTGATTGATTTGTCAAAGGTTACTCTTCAAATGGGTTTCATTTGTGATTGTGACTGCATGTGTAATGTTTAATCAAAACATTCCTGGTTTTTGCTAATATCACAATCAGATTAAGTGTGTTTTACTCATCTTCCTCCCTCTTCTTCTTCCTCCCGGGGATGGGACGTGTCGCCCCGACCCTCCTCCTTCCCCTCTCATTCCCAAAAGGCTATAAAGTTCTGGAAGAGTACTTTGTCTGTCTTTCTCTCTCGCTCCTTCTTGCTCTTTCTCCTTTCTTTCTGTAGCAGCGTAAAATCTTTCTCCTTTGTAATCTGATGTATTTTGAGTGCTCAAATAAATACCAAAAAAGATCTTGGTGGGGCACTTGTACCACTGTACATGCTCAATTTACGCACAACTCCCATAGGCAGCACTCGTCTAATGCTGGCAAGAAACAAGAATTATTGATATTCTGAGATTTTCCAGTCCCTGGTTGCAAACCTCTACACAAAAAACTTGTCAAATGAGTTCCATAGTTGATTAAGTAAATGTGGGTAAATCCTCACTTCTTCTTAGGTCTTCACTAAAGTTGTGTATTTCCAGTTAAATTCAAACCATAATTTATGTGAAAGGGCAACAACAAAGTATATTCAACACTTTTGCAGATATGAAATAACGGATAATACACTTACATTTTTTACTGATAACAAAATTACAATACAACATTTTGTAAGTTTTTAGGTAATAGTCCCAACTCACCACTGTGTGCTCCCTGAGGTAAGCTAGAATAATTGAGAGGGAAAGCATCCTTCACCTATTATACAAACCCCGTTTCCATATGAGTTGGGAAATTGTGTTAGATGTAAATATAAATGGAATACAATGATTTGCAAATCCTTTTCAACCCATATTCAATTGAATATACTACAAAGACAAGATATTTGATGTTCAAACTCATAAACTTAATTTTTTTTTCCGAAAATAATAATTAACTTAGAATTTCATGGCTGCAACACGTGCCAAAGTAGTTGGGAAAGGGCATGTTCACCACTGTGTTACATGGCCTTTCCTTTTAACAACACTCAGTAAACGTTTGGGAACTGAGGAGACACATTTTTGAAGCTTATCAGGTGGAATTCTTTCCCATTCTTGCTTGATGTACAGCTTAAGTTGTTCAACAGTCCGGGGGTCTCGGTTGTGGTATTTTAGGTTTCATAATGAGCCACACATTTTCAATGGGAGACAGGTCTGGACTACAGGCAGGCCAGTTTAGTACCCGCACTCTTTTACTATGAAGCCACGTTGATGTAACATGTGGCTTGGCATTGTCTTGCTGAAATAAGCAGGGGCGTCGATGGTAACAATGCTTGGGTGGCAACATATGTTGCTCCAAAACCTGTATGTACCTTTCAGCATTAATGGCGCCTTCACAGATGTGTAAGTTACCCATGTCTTGGGCACTAATACACCCCCATACCATCACAGATGCTGGCTTTTCAACTTTGCGCCTATAACAATCCGGATGGTTCTTTTCCTCTTTGGTCCGAAAAACACGACGTCCACAGTTTCTAAAAACAATTTGAAATGTGGACTCGTCAGACCACAGAACACTTTTCCACTTTGTATCAGTCCATCTTAGATGAGCTCAGGCCCAGCGAAGCCGACGGCGTTTCTGAGTGTTGTTGATTAAAGGTTTTCGCCTTGCATAGGAGAGTTTTAACTTGCACTTACAGATGTAGCGACCAACTGTAGTTACTGACAGTGGGTTTCTGAAGTGTTCCTGAGCCCATGTGGTGATATCCTTTACACACTGATGTCGCTTGTTGATGCAGTACAGCCTGAGGGATCGAAGGTCACGGGCTTAGCTGCTTACGTGCAGTGATTTCTCCAGATTCTCTGAACCCTTTGATGATATTACGGACCGTAGATGGTGAAATCCCTAAATTCCTTGCAATAGCTGGTTGAGAAAGGTTTTTCTTAAACTGTTCAACAATTTGCTCACGCATTTGTTGACAAAGTGGTGACCCTCGCCCCATCCTTGTTTGTGAATGACTGAGCATTTCATGGAATCTACTTTTATACCCAATCATGGCACCCACCTGTTCCTAATTTGCCTGTTCACCTGTGGGATGTTCCAAATAAGGGTTTGGTGAGCATTCCTCAACTTTATCAGTATTTATTACAACCTTTCCCAACTTCTTTGTCACGTGTTGCTGGCATCAAATTCTAAAGTTAATGATTATTTGCATTAAAAAAAAAAGTTTATCAGTTTGAACATCAAATATGTTGTCTTTGTAGCATATTCAACTGAATATGGGTTGAAAATGATTTGCAAATCATTGTATTCCGTTTATATTTACATCCAACACAATTTCCCAACTCATATGGAAACAGGGTTTGTAATTCAATATTCTCATATAAAAAAATCCCAGCAGGCAAAAAATGAATGCCTGATATTGTTTAATAATTCACTACTGAAGTGCTTGTGTGTGGTTTTAAGAATGCTGTTGAGCTTGAGAATAATAGTACTATATTGAATTTTAAATGTTGAACATTTCTGGAATATACAGAAGACAATTTCACTGATGAGACCATGATTTCAGACTGCAGATAACAGTTGAACTAGTTTCTGCAAGAAAGATACAGTAACACTTAATGCCATGTTGGGCATAAACTCGACTTCAGTGTCATACTTGCAAACGTGTTACTCTTACTGTTTCAAGCCTCCCTCAAACATTTATTTTTGAGCATTTTGTGCCTACCCCTGCCAATCATGGATATTTATTGAGACATAGTGAACATACCCTTCAGTGTCTAACCAATAAAGGCATTTTATAAGGTCATAGCTTTAGTGCAGGCTTTATAGTCTGTCTGATTGTGTTGTTGGTGATATCTTCGCTAAAGTAAAAAAAGCCAATTTGTTTTGGTCGTATTGGAGGTCAGTGTGGAAAAGTCATACTGTGTATGCTGTCTATCCGCGTTAAAGATAGTGTCATTTTTTTATATTTTGACATGGGTTGATTAATGACCTAGAAAACTCAAGAATTGGTAGTTTAGCCCCAAATCCCCTTTCAGGGGGTGGAAAGCCAGTTTATTTGTTAAAAAAATAGAATAAAATGCGCACAAAAGTTTAGTGAGAAACACCTTTATTTACTTAGAGATAATGTGATGCCTACACATCCGATATGGTGTATCTACAATTTTAAATA
>NC_084551.2:11707500-11720000 GCF_033978685.3 Nerophis lumbriciformis | reverse complement strand
CACAGAAGACCCCCGCTTTGAGATAGTGGAACACTTTGGCATCGCTTGGTTCACCTTGGAGCTTGTGGCCAGGTTCGCCGTAGCGCCGGACCTGGTGCACTTTTTCGAGCACCCTTTAAATGTTATCGACTTAGTGTCCATACTTCCCTTTTACCTGACGCTTGTCGTTAATCTTGTAGTGGAGAGCAGCCCCGCACTCGCCAACCTGGGCCGCGTGGCGCAAGTGCTTAGACTCATGCGGATTTTCCGGATCCTGAAGCTGGCACGCCATTCCACCGGGCTGCGTTCTCTGGGGGCCACCTTGAGGAACAGCTACAAGGAGGTGGGCCTACTGCTTCTTTATTTGGCAGTGGGGGTGTCTTTTTTCTCCGTCATGGCCTACACAGTTGAGAACGAAGACAGCGAGGATCTGTCCACCATCCCAGCGTGCTGGTGGTGGGCCACGGTCAGCATGACAACAGTAGGATATGGAGACGTGGTGCCCTTATCTTTAGCGGGAAAGCTGACAGCCTCAGCTTGCATCCTGGCGGGGATCTTAGTAGTAGTGCTTCCCATCACGCTCATTTTCAATAAATTCTCCCTCTTTTACAAGAGGCAAAAACAGTTGGAGATCGCGATGCGAAGCTGCGATTTTGACGAGGGCATAAAAGAGGTGCCCTCGGTCAACCTGAGGAACTATTACGCACACAAAGTTAAGTCTCTCATGGCAAGTCTGTCAAACATGAGTCGGAGTTCACCCAGTGAACACAGTCTGAACGAGTCGATACACTGAAGGTGGTTTTGTATGATGAGCTGTCCCAGGTGCTGAAACATCCAGCGCCATAGCTATGTTGGACATAAGGTTGCAAAGTGGCAGGGAATTACGGGCGCACATTTTGTGGGAAGTTGAGTATTCCTTGCTCAATCTATATAAGAATTAATGGGAATGAATTGGACAATTGGGGTGATTTATATGAACTGTATCCAATATAGTTATACATTTTGTTTCAAATATATGCAACAGCAGGTAATAGATAGTAAACAAAAATATAAGGTAATTTTTTATTTTTTTTTGCATTTTAGTTTTTTTTTTTCCAACACCCTTTCCTTTATCAGTGCCCTATTCATTTTTATACATGCTCTATTATTTAACATTTAATTTAAACAAAACACATTTTCAATGACAAAATGTAAGCAAACGAAATCATGTACATGTCAACATGTAAAAATATATAGTGAGAATGAAGGAATTAAAAAAGCTCTGCTTTTCCTACTCTTTTTGGACATGTTGAATCGTAATAACGTGATGTTACTTCATGTAACTGGTCGAGCATCCATCCATACATCCATCTACTTCCGCTAATCCGAGGTTGTGTTGCGGAGGCAGTAGCCTAAGTAGAGAAGCCCAGACTTCCCTCTCCGCAGCCCCTTCGTCAAGCACCTCCCGGGGGATCCCAAGGCGTTCCCGGGCCAGTCAGTAGACATAGTCTTCCCAATGTGTCCTGGGTCTTCCCCGTGATCTCCTACCGGTCAGACCGAAACACCTTCCGAGGCAGATGTACTTTGAGCTCCTCCCGAATGACAGAGCTTTTCACTCTGTGTCTAAGGGAGAGCCCTGACACCCGACAAAGGAAACTCATTTCGGCCGCTTGTACCTGGGATCTTGTCACTCATAACAATAAGTGAGGATGGGAACATAGATCGACAGGTAAATTGAGAGCTTTGACTTCCAGCTCAGCCTCTTCTTCAACACGAGGGATCAATGCAGGGTCCAGACGCCACACCGATCCGCCTTGACTCAGACTTGGAGGTGCTGATTCTCATCCCAGCCGCTTCACACTTCAAACTGATCAAGAATGTCCGAAAAACAAATAAATCATACCAAACAACAATAAGCTGAACTCCTTTCTAAACACAGAATAATGTAGAACACCAACCTCCCTCCACTGAAAAATATGCAAATGAAAGTGTACAACAAGCAGCTTAAATCAAAAAATGTCTTAATATCTTTAAAACATTGCAGCAATTAGTATTTCTCTTTTAAATATGGCCCTAATGTTTCATGTTTAATTTTATATATAAAAAAACAAACTCAGCACATTCAACACCCCTGGCTTAGATGTAAAGCAATGTAGTGCTCATACAACACATTGTGTTGTCATTAGCAGACATACATGATGATATACCTTGGATTTATTTGTGAGTACTGTAGCACTTAAATCCTATTTGAATAAACAACAATAACACACTTGTTGCCATCTTAATTTCATTCCCCTACTTCAAAAATGTGACATCGAGGGTGTGCAGTTTCAATTGTGTAGCTGTATGTAAGGACTGCAGTTTGTTATTAAGGTTCTCTATAAACTAACATGCAGTAATTTCATTGAAAATCACTTGTATTCCATTCATTCCCATGAATTCATTTTAGTCCCCATGGAATGTTTTTTTCACCATTGAAGATTCCTACAATTTTGCAACCCTACCTGCACCTCTTTGTAGTGGCGTGCAATAAACCTTTGTGTCTGTTCTCAGTGGAAATAACAGCAAATATAGTGAAGCTTGAGTATAACATCCCACTGTGCACTAACAGTACTTGACAAAAATAACATGAAAACCATGTGTGGTTGTTTTCAGTCTGATACATGTAGTCCACCATCTCTTCTTGTTGTAATAGCAAATGTATGGAAAGTAAACTGTACCAGATCAGTCAAATGTGATTTTGTGATTTTGCAACGCAATGACTTCAGATGTGTGTGTGTCATGTACAAAGTGAATTAAACAAGTAAAAACATGAATTCATTTTTCATTTTGTTTGGGTCTGAAACATTTTGACAAGCAACAAACAGCAGCCACTCACAAGTGACATTTAAAATATTTTTCTGCTGCACCATCAGTTTTAAATAAACCATGTTTTTAGCATTTATGGTTCTGTACCATTTATTCTCCCTCTAGCAATGACAAAAGAGCATTATTAAACGTTTTGCCTCTTAAGATATCAAATGCACTTAGTTGACAATGTCTCATAATTATTAATTTAATGGTATGTTGTTTTAGGAAGTAATATATTGTCATTAAATTGAATGTGAGGGTATTGTCTTTTGTTTAGCCCTTCAAAGTGGCCCTGCGACCCTGATAGGGACAATCAATAGAAAATGGATGGATGGAAGTAATGTTGACCAAAATGATCATGGTTATCATTATTATCGTGGTATTGTTGAACGTGCTCAAAAAGTAATTAAAACATACTTAAATTTTACTAACCAGGTTGTATTTTTATAATAACTAAAGAAAATATTGACAGAGGAAACATTAAATATTGTTCTGGCTTCATTAGAGCCATATTTTTATTTGTGTTTGAATATGTTTGTCTTCTATTTTAAATTGTAAAGGGTGATCAGTTGTTTTACTTCCGATTTGTGACGTCACGTGAGTTCACTTACTGTTGAACAGAGTTCGTGTCCGTCTGTTTCAACTTGACACTGTCGAGTTTATCGATCACTTTGTGCAAAAACAGCAGATTCCTTATGTTTAATGTGAATACTGTCGCTCACTTGTTTAAACAGTAATGTGTTTCTACAAGTTTAGATTGGGGAATGATGTTTCGTAATGGGGAAAGACGTCAATGCCTGTTGATTACATGTTAGCATTTAAGCTAGAGAGCAAGTCGAGTCAGTCCGTCCGTATAAATGCGGTTATGAATGACGGTTTAATGAGCTTTAAAGATCATTTTAATTTGATATGGTCTAGTGTGTGGATGTGAGTGTGAATGTTGTCTGTCTATCTGTGTTGGCCCTGCGATGAGGTGGTGACTTGTCCAGGGTGTACCCCGCCTTCCGCCCGGTTGTAGCTGAGATAGGCTCCAGCGCCCCCCGCGACCCCAAAAGGGAATAAGCGGTAGAAAATGGATGGATGGATGGATGGTAATACTAACCGTCTATTTTATTTATTTGTTTAATTTATTTATTCGTTTACAGACAGACATAATTTTATATTACATTATTGTTTATTTTGTTAATATCAGAAGCACACAGCTTATGGACAGGGACCCACAATTAAAATATATATAATCATATACAAAATACAGTACAATACAATACATAAAAAAATCCATCCATCCATCCATTTTCTACCGCTTGTCCCTTTTGGGATCGCGGGGGGTGCTGGGGCCTATCTCAGCTGCATTCGGGCGGAAGGCGGGGTACACCCTGGACAAGTCGCCACCTCCTCGCAGGGCCAACACAGATAGACAGACAACATTCACACTCATGTTCACACACTAGGGCCAATTTAGTGTTGCCAATCAACCTATCCTCAGGTGCATGTCTTTGGAGGTGGGAGGAAGCCGGAGGACCCGGGGGAAACCCACGCAGTCACGGGGAGAACATGCAAACTCCACACAGAAAGATCCCGAGCCCGGGATTGAACTCAGGACCTTCGTATTGTGAGGCACTTGCACTAACCCCTGTCCCACCGTGCTGCCCTCTCAATATCCTATTATTAAAATTTGATTTAAAGATTGCATCTTGAAGATCTGCGATAATCGTAGAAGATCATACATACAGAGATTTAAAGAGCAAAATAATGCGACTAATGTGAATTCCTCAATCATAAGGGTTGTGCTAAATGTACTAAACATAACGTCGCAATAAATTTAGCTTAAAACGCTTTTTAAAAATGTTTAAAGAATGTGATTCTATTATAGAACTACCAATCTCATTCCAGATCATCGGGCCTCTGCAGGGTACACTTTAGATGATGATTTTTCCCTCTTAATAAAGGTTTATTTCTAGTGAGAAGTAGTGGTCACTGGAATGAGCTGGCAGAGTCTAGAATCAAATCCATATACTACGCTATACATAATACAAGCGCTGTGGAATCTGTTGCACTCCGTAAGCTTCAGAAGATTGTACCCATAAAAAAGAGGATTTGAGGGAGCATTAAAGTTTGCCCATGATGTAACACGTGTGACTTTCTTCTGAAGAATCGACAGTTTTTTAAGATAACTGGGATACGTGTTACACCATACGACAGTGCAATAGTTTATTTGTGGTTCCTCGGGGGCTGTAAAGCGATTATCATTACTACCGTTTATTTGTAGTACAAACGCCGGCAGCCGCAGAAACCGATAAGAAAGAGTGACCGCTCTCGCCGAACACACACATTAAAAACACAAACTTCAATATGAACGTAAAAGCCGAGACCCGGCCTCACCTCACAAAGAGTTAAAGACACTTGATGACAAGATAATTCACCCCCTTATTTTCATTCCGCCGGGACACAAACGCACGCAGCTGCTGAAAACAATGAAAATCATGAATGCTCTTAAAGCATGCACACGGTGATGTATCTACGCTGGAAAACTTACTGACTTAATTTTCATTTATTGTCGGTTAATTGACTTATCAAATACTGGCTCAGGCCTACCTACGGGGTTCACTGTGACATTTGCTATGCCAGCTGATAGGGGAGATGTTTCTTAATGAAATGTTTGCTTGCCACTTAAAGCATAACAATTAGCTGATAGACAGCTGTTTTCTTAAAACACTCTTAATCTGGGGCATTCTTAAATTTAGGCACCACTTTAATACAATGTTTGTAAAAATGTGAGGGATGCACTACCGTTTGTGAGGTACTTCAAGAGTGAAACAAAAGTGCAACTTATACATATATGTCTTTTAAATTTACCCAACCAATCCTAACAATTCTAATTCTAACAATAGGCTTCAAGAATATATACCCTGTTCTGCAAATATTCAAATAACACAGATGTTGTGATACATTTTAATAAGAACACAATTATAACACTTTATCCTTTCTCAAGGGATGGTATTTTTCTTGCTCTAATACTACTAATGAGAATCCTGGCTATTATCAGTAGGTCTCCACATATTCAGCTTAACTGCACAAAGGACAATGGATGAGTTCACACCGCTGGGTATTCTCCAGGTGCTTCCTCTCACAGTTCAAAAACATACATACCAGGTTAATTGGAGACTCTACAATAATGTGTGAATGTCTGTGTGAAATGTTTTTCTATATCTGCCCTGTGATTGACAGGCGGCCAGTCCAAGGTGTACCCTGCTGGGATAAGCTTTAGCTTACCCATCCACCTAATGATTAATTTTAATATATATATATTTATGATATTACATCATAGGCAGGTAAGTACCGTGGGATTATTTGGGTTGGGACGCAAGATTGAATCTCAGTTCGCGTTGATTGGTACTCTGATTTTTTGTCCATTCCAAAAAAGAGTACTGTATGCTTGGTTAAGTCAGTTGTCTTAGGCTCAGCTATTGGGAAAAGCAAAACAATATGGATGGATGACATCCTTTTTGAATACATTTATAGAGAGAATTAATGTTAGTTCCTACAGTTTTCCATTGGTAGTGTTGTGGTTCAAGCAACTGGCTTTCCTGCAAATATACCTGTAAGTGAATATAGGTCATTGGGACTCCTGAGGAGGAAGATGGAGAAGCTTGCCCCTCCCTTGCATCCCCTTTGCCTTGCCGGTAATATTATTATCCTCTGTCAGTGAAAAAAAAGCCCCCCTCCTGTTTGACACACAGCTAAGATTGCAGCTCAGGTTGGTTGGATCGTAGCAATGTCTACATCCCTTTCTCACAAGACTTGCATATTTATTTTCTGTGATGTTTGTCTATTAGATATTTTATAATTCAGGTTTGACGGGAATTGTAGCAATTAGCAGGAGGCTGACCCAGTGGAGAACCAAGGTATTGGAGTCATCTCGCCCTGTCCAGCAAGGCTTGCTGGTGATGACCCTAACCCTTTGGTCTGGCCTTTTCCGCTTATTAGAGAGACTCACGAATTACTGCCACCAAATAGTTTCATCAATCAATTAGGGCTGCAACGATTAGTCGACATTGTCGACCATAAAGTTTGTCGCCGACAATTATTTTTGTCGGTAATAGTCATGACGTCATCACTCGTGGTTTTCCGGGTGGAAGTGGGTCACTCGCAATAACAACTGCAGTGATAACATGTAATGTTTGAGGATATTTCCTCTTTTTTTTGTTAAAAACATAAATACCTTGCAAATTTTGCAAAGCGGACCTTGTTTTTTTGTTTTATTTAAAAAATATATATATTTATGTATTTTTTAATTTTGTCCCGTCCAGCTTCTCAGGCAAATCATATTGTTGATGTAGATGCCCATATAGGCTGTACAGATTTACTTTACAGAAGAGAAGTGTTGGATACTTTTCTTGTTGCCTTATTTGTATTTGACTTTATTAAACTGAGATAGGCTCCAGCGCCCCCCGCAACCCCAAAGGGAATAAGCGGTAGAAAATGGATGGAAGGCTCCAGCGCCCCCCGCGACCCCAAAGGGAATAAGCGGTAGAAAATGGATGGATGGATGGAAATTGATTTATATTATTATTTGGTGCAGAAAGAAAGAAAGAGAAAAAAGGAAGACCAAGGCGGAAATTGTGGCGACAAAAGGGGGATAAGACAAAGAGACTTTTTGATTGATTGAGACTTTTATTAGTAGGTTGCACAGTGAAGTACATATTCCGTACAATTGACCACTAAATGGTATCACCCGAATAAGTTTTTCAACTTGTTTAAGTCGGGGTCCACTTAAATTGATTCATGATACAGATATATACTATCAGATATATACTATCATCATAATACAGTCATCACACAAGATAATCATCAGGGTATATACTACATTATTTACAAACCGGGGTGTGGAGGGGGCGGGGGGGGATTAGATTTGGTTGTTATCATCAGTCATCAACAATTGAGAACAGAGAAATGGATATTGAAACAGTGTAGGTCTGACTTGGTAGGATATGTACAGCAAATAGTGGACATAGAGAGAGAGAGATCAGAAGGCATAAGAAAAAGTATCTACCGTATTTTTCGGAGTATAAGTCGCACCGGAGTATAAGTCGCACCTGCCGAAAATGCATAATAAAGAAGGGAAAAAACATATACCGGTATAAGTCGCACTGGAGCCCGGCCAAACTATGAAAAAAACTGCGACTTATAGTCCGAAAAATACGGTACATAAGAAAAAGTATCTACATTTGATTGTTTACATTTGATTATTAACAATCCGGGAGGGTGTTAGTTTAGGGTTGAAGTTGCCTGGAGGTGTACTTTTATTGCGGTGTTAGTGGAGTGGTTAGTGGAGCTCCCCCTGGTGTTGTGGTTATGGCGGTCATTTACGTTAAGGAAGTAGTTTGACATGTACTTCGGTATCAGGGAGGTGTAGCGGATTTTATAGACTAGGCTCAGTGCAAGTTGTTTTACTTTGTCCTCCACCCTGAGCAACAACAACAAACAACAACAATAACAATCACACCACCAACAACAACAACAACAACAACAACAGAACAGCATCAGTGAATAGGATATGTACAATTATGATAGTAAAAGTGACAGCAAATAAGCAGTTAGTGAAATAAATATTAATAACACAGAAATGACAATGAGCATTACTACACTAAAAATGGAGCAATACTAACACCAATAGAAATAGCACTATTGATAATGACTAGTAACAATAAATTACCTCTATTATCAACAATACAATTGTTTCGAATGCAACAATACATATACGTAATGATAACTTGAAATACGGACCTTGTTTTTATGCCAGTGCCCACGCACACACACAAACACACAGGGACAGACAGACAGGCACCAATGCAAAGGTATCATAGGATTAAACATAATATCTATTAAATAGCCAACATTTTAAGAATTAATCAAATATAGAATTATACACAATGAGTCTATTTGCAATGCCGTGAAAAAAGGCACGTTACTAAACGCATATAGTGCGTGTGTGCGTGAACACACACACACACACACACACACACACACACACACACACACACACACACACACACACACACACACACCTCTATTATCGACAATACAATTATTTCAAATGCAACAATACATATACGTAATGATAACTTGAAATACTGACCTTGTTTTATGCCAGTACACACTCACACACACAAACACACAGGGACAGACAGACAGGCACCAATGTGGAGGTTTCATAAGATTAAACATACAATCTAATAAATAGCCAACATTTTGATAAATAATCAAAGATAAAATTCTACACATTGAGTCTATTAGAGTGCTTAAACTGCCAAGAGTTAATCAATAGTTAATATACCATTGTGCAGCTTTTTAAACTTTACAAAATTATTTTATTTTTGAGGAAGTTAAATTGTGTGTTTTGTTGTTTGTTTTCACTTCAGCTATTTTCAAATTCATACGTAAGGTTAATTGTTTTTTGTTTTTTTTTAGCACTTTGCCTTTCCTTTCTTTTCAATGAAAAACATTTTATTAGTCATTTTAATTTTTGTAACTGCTGAATGAGCAACACAGTTACAGTATTAAAAAAATATTTATGACTGAATTAGTCATCTATGTTGTTAGTAAGCACATGTCTAAAATATTAGAGTCATAAACTATGTATACGGTTTATTATCTGATTAGTTTGACGAATTGTTAAGATAATCGTGTGATGATCTGTTGCCCGGATCATGTTTTGTTTTAGTTTAAGACTCCCTTAGTTTTGTTTCAGCACCCCTGGGTTTGTGTTTTTGGTTACCATGGGTGCTGATTATTTTCACTTGCCTCTGATTAGTGTTCGGGACGCTCACCTGCTCCCGGGCACTAATGAGAGTGCTATTTATGCCTGCCTCTCGCCACACTCGGTCTGGCTGTTTTGTTTGCTTCATGCAACAATTTACATTTGATTATCCCTGTGATTCTTGATTCTTGTTCCTGTGCTAAGCTTCGCCATAGCTTCCCATGCTATCGGCACGCTTTTCTGTTTATTCTGGTATTCTTGACTGATTTATGGAAAATAAATAATCTTCCTACCTGCACGCTGCCTCTGGAGTTCCGTCTGCATCTTGGGGAAACGATCCGCTAATTAACATGCCACCCCACCATAAGAAATCGTTGACTAATCGACTATCAAAATAATCGTTAGTTGCATGCCTACATTCAATCAATCAAAATGTATTTATATAGCACTTACTCGCAGGTGTCTCAAAGGGCTTTACCAACTCACAACAACATCCCCTGATCTAAATTCGCAACCTCACAGTTTGAAGCTGTATTTTAACCAAGCGTCTCATGAATAACGGTCGCATCTCTAGCATCTTTGATTGATAACATACGTGGTCTCGCCACCCCAGCATCACGCAGGCCCAAAACTCAATGTTTTTCACGGCTCTCTAGGTGGTGCCAAAAGCTGACAGGGATGCATAGTTGCAAACATTAGCCTCTGACGAGGCTAATGAGGTTTTATGGTTAAGAAATACTGTATCCCTACATCACGACTTACATTTTAATAATGTGCTCTTTTCAATGTGCCTTTCACAACAGCAACCATTCACACTTACAATGGGCATTTTACAGTCAACAGCGGGGGTTTCAAACTTGTTTTTATTAAGGGCCACACTGCTATTATGACTGCCCTCACCGGGCCAAATTAACTGACGAGACGGACCACATTAAATGGCATGGCGGGCCATGTTGATGAGGTGACGGACCACATTAAAAGACGTGACGGGTCATGTTAGATGATGTGGCAGGCCACATTGAATGGCATTGCGGGCCAATTTAATAAGGTGACGGACCACATTAAATGAGGTGAAAGACCACGTTGAATGACATGGCAGTGATGTGGCGGGCCACATTAATTGACTAGATGGACCACATTAAAAGCCTACTGAAATGTGATTTTCTTATTTAAACGGGGATAGCAGGTCCATTCTATGTGTCATACTTGATCATTTCGCGATATTGCCATATTTTTGCTGAAAGGATTTAGTAGAGATCATCGACGATAAAGTTCGCAACTTTTGGTCGCTGATAAAAAAGCCTTGCCTGTACCGAAAGTAGCAGACGAGTAGCGTGACGTCACAGGTTGTGGAGCTCCTCACATCTGCACATTGTTTACAATCATGGCCACCAGCAGCGAGAGCGATTCGGACCGAGAAAGCGACGATTTCCCCATTAATTTGAGCGAGAATGAAAGATTCGTGGATGAGAAAAGTGAGAGTGAAGGACTAGAGGGCAGTGGGAGCGATTCAGATAGGGAAGATGCTGTGAGAGGCGGGTGGGACCTGATATTCAGCTGGGAATGACTAAAACAGTAAATAAACACAAGACATATATATACTCTATTAGCCACAACACAACCAGGCTTATATTTAATATGCCACAAATTAATCCCGCATAACAAACACCTCCCCCCTCTTGTCCATATAACCCGCCAATACAACTCAAACACCTGCACAACACACTCAATCCCACAGCCCAAAGTACCGTTCACCTCCCCAAAGTTCATACAGCACATATATTTCCCCAAAGTCCCCAAAGTTACGTACGTGACATGCACATAGCGGCACGCACGTACGGGCAAGCGATCAAATGTTTGGAAGCCGCAGCTGCATGCGTACTCACGGTACCGCGTCTGCGTATCCAACTCAAAGTCCTCCTGGTAAGAGTCTCTGTTGTCCCAGTTCTCCACAGGCCAATGGTAAAGCTTGACTGTCATCTTCCGGGAATGTAAACAATGAAACACCGGCTGTGTTTGTGTTGCTGCAGTCGGGCGTAATACACCGCTTCCCACCTACAGCTTTCTTCTTTGCTGTCTCCATTGTTCATTGAACAAATTGCAAAAGATTCACCAACACAGATGTCCAGAATACTGTGGAATTTTGCGATGAAAACAGACGACTTAATAGCTGGCCACCATGCTGTCCCAAAATGTCCTCTACAATCCGTGAGTCACGCGCTGACGTCATCATACCGAGACGTTTTCAGCAGGATATTTCGCGCGAAATTTAAAATTGCACTTTAGTAAGCTAACCCGGCCGTATTGGCATGTGTTGCAATGTTAAGATTTCATCATTGATATATAAACTATCAGACTGTGTGGTCGGTAGTAGTGGCTTTCAGTAGGCCTTTAAATTACATGTCACCAGCCTTGAAGCCCTCCTTTTTAAATTCGAAAATAAAATTTCTGTAGAAATTGTGTGTGAATGCCCTAATGTAACAGCTGAACTGAAATGCAGAAGGTATGTATAGTATTGTAATAACATGTTTGAATGTACAATAGGAATGGTTTAAATATTGAAGAATGCTTGTTGAAATGCGAGTGGAATGTAAAACCAAGGGTAGAAACAATTTAACTGTGAAATTGTTTGAATGTAGAAATACTATGATTGTAGGAATGATTTGAATGTTGAAATGGTTTGAATGTTAAATATCGGAAACTGCACTGAAACGTAGTATGAATATAGAAATGATAAATTTATGTAGTAATTGTTTTTTAAACTATATGACCGACTGCAAAATTAGCAAAGGAAGCAAGCGTACTAATTTAATCCTCCTAGTTCTATCCATGCTTTCGGGCGGTCCGGAATTTCAACCTGGGCCTCCTGTGTGACAGTCAAACATTCTAGGCACTGAACTAGATGGCCAGGCTGACACACTGTATTTTTTAA